>NC_051204.1:2713522-2892393 GCF_015220075.1 Falco rusticolus
TCTTCACAAGATGAAGGCAACTGAAAACTTGAGAGTACCTTCTTAAATGAACAATGCAGAAGAAAAAGGAAGGGAAAATATGTAATATGTTATTTATTCTCTGCCTCTACCACATCCAGTTAAGAAATTTTATTTTATTCACAGTTCTTGGTGTTACTTTTGAAGTAAAAGAGAAACAAACCTGGGAAGGAAGCAAACTGGAAATACAAATTCACAATCAGCCATATGAAAAACGTTAACAAATTTAAACCACATATACATCTGTATCTGCATGTGTGTGTGCCTCTATATATTGTTGTGGTTTCATTCACAGGGCAATCTCTTTGTTAGCTTTTTAGAATATTTTTAACAGTGTTAATTAACACCTGATTTCTCCTTTGCAGGGTAAAATAATAATGTCTGCATATAGATGACTCTTAAAAGAAACAGATGCTGAAAAATCCTAGGTCTTGTTACTAGCAATCCAAAATTTTCTTCTATGCTGTTTTTTTTAATCAGAATCTGTTAGAATGCAATGATGTGAAGCTGGCAGTTGATAACTCTATGGAACTAATTGCAAGCCATATAATTTATAAAATTATTTGGCATTCGGGGAAACAAAAAGCTTCCTTGGACAGAAGTTGGGCAGGTAGTTGGTGATCTGTGAGGACTGCAAGGAGAGGGATGCCCTTCGCTGCGTAACCTTAGCAAGCTTTAGTTACGGTGCTCTAGATCTTGAAAGAGGTGTGGGAAATGCTGCTGCGTGCAGTCTGCATGGCTACAATAAGCCAGGGGTTGGTCTTTAAATGTCTGATTGGGTATCCCAGTTATTTTAAGTATAGATGCTGGATTGGGGAGAACAAGAAAATGTCTATCTGTATTGCAACTCTCCGAAGTAGATAATGCAATATAAAAATTTCAACTTTCTTTAGCCTTCTAGCGTAGGACTGTAGCTGTCTGCAAAAGCATCGCTGTCCAGTAGTAGTGAGGCTGCATGCTCTCGCTCCAGCCATGCCCTTCATTTCACACCCTTTCTGTAGTCTCTTGCTTCTGCTATGAAATTCTCTCCATGAGATGGTCACCGATGCCATCGACTCCAGGCAGCACACTGTGAGAGCCCAACCCAGTTCACACGACGTGATCCCCGCTATTCCTTCTATCACAACGTTGCTTTGTAAAGATAATTCATAAAATGAATTTTGTAGGCTGTTTTTTTTTTTCCTGTTCCCTGC
Source organism: Falco rusticolus (assembly GCF_015220075.1). Classification (NCBI taxonomy): domain Eukaryota; kingdom Metazoa; phylum Chordata; class Aves; order Falconiformes; family Falconidae; genus Falco; species Falco rusticolus. The sequence goes on from NC_051204.1 coordinate 2,714,734, forward strand.
CTTTTATCATTTATATTTCCAGGTTCTTGTCATACAGGTTACTTTAAGGAACAGCAATCGCAGGGCAAAGAGCTTGGTTCATTCCATTCTAATCCGCTGCCTGTTCATGCAGAGTTATTCCCTACGGTTTATTTTTGGCATGTCTTGTCTCTCTTGGCTTCAAGTGACTGAGATTAGGGCTTCCATTCCTCGTGTCCTTCTACTCTGACTCCATCACCTTTGCTTTAGAGCCAAGGGAGAGCAAGCTTTGGGTTTGCCTGTTACGTACTAGCAGCAGCAGTTCTCTCCACAAGTTCGTGATTTTTGTGAAATAATCTGCTGCAAGTTTTCCCTCCCCGGCACTAAAAGGGCCATAAATAACTGTTAGAAGTAATAAGTGTTTCAACACATGTGCTATGGGGAAAGTGCTCCCCACACTTTCTCCCAGGGCACCCCCAAAAGCTCGGCTCAGCTCTGTGTGTTTAGTCGCTGGGGGATGGAGGGACCACTCTAGGAGATGGACTGAGACCATGGCTCTGAGTAACGGAGAAAAAATAGCTGCGTGTTAAAATACAGGCTAAATTCTGATCAGCGGTGTCTTGCTGACATCAGGGGGGTGTGTGGGTGTACTGCTTTTCCTTCCTTAACACCTCTTCTTCCTGGGGGAGAGAAGAATGCAAAAGTATTTGTAAATAAATGCAGATGCTGCCGTCGGGGAGGAATCTGCCACATCGACTTTTGTCCTGGTTTGGTGTCCTGTCGCTTAAGGATGTGGATGTGATGTGTGCTTCGACACAAGCTTGTGTGCAGGCTGTCCAGGAGCAGCATTCCATCCTGCGAAGGGACGGGGGTCACCAACCGGCCCGTGCGATGGGGGCGGGAGCACAGTTGTAGTTATGGGGTGGTGGTGGGGATCCGAATGAATTGTTCATTCAGCACGAGGGCAATGCCAATTAAAGCTTTTCTCAGCAAATGAGGGAAGCGGGAGCTGGAGGAGACTATGTAGCTGGTTCCTCTGTGAAATCAGAAAAGCACTAATTACCTATACACTGTCTCAATGCAGGAATTTTAGCATAATGGCACTACAGGCTACTGTAACGTTTGATTTTGTATGTCGGAATAATCTCTCAAGGACACACCTGTGTACCTCGCTGGGTCAACCTGTGGGTGAAGAAGGACATTGAAATTCTTTTTTCTTCCACTGTGCCATTTCGTTGGTTTATTATATATTTATTATCCATTTTGCAATGGCATTGTTGCAGTTCAGGCATGGGCTGAGGCCAGGCTGTGGCAGGTGATCCACGGACGGACTGGTTGAAGCTGGAGACCAGGAAAGGCAGATGAGGAATTGGCACAAATGATGCCATAAGGGACAGCACAGCTGCCAGTCTTTGTCTTAATTTAAAATCAATATTTACTCCAGGAAGTGATGAAACATACTGTGAAGCACATAGTGAAAAACTCTTCTAGCACTTCCATTTTTAATTTAATCCTCATTGCCATGTGGGAAATTATATCCCTGTGGGCTTTACAGCTTTTTGGAATTCTAGTCTTTCACATAAATCAGAATAAATGTGACTCCCTGACTGGTGAAGAGGCATCAACTTATATATATGTATTTATATATAAAGTAGGAGTAAGCCCCATCAGTTTGTCTAAAAGAAGCACTAAGCCTGAATCTTCTTTGCTAATTTTACTATTTTAACTGCTTTTTAACTATTTTACTGCTTACCACATTGAGCAGCATCTTGTTCCGGTGAGGTGGGCTGTTCCAACGTGAACGAGGCCTCAGCAGATTTTCAGATGTGTTTAATTAGACCATCTTGGAGATATTCAAGTATCTCAGACCTCACTGTTATTCTTGGAGTTGTACTAACAATGCTGGCCACAGGGCAGATGCCCAGAAACAAATAATAATAATAATAATAAAAAACTTTACTGCACCAATCTGCGGGGAAAGAGCAGGTTTTTGCTGTTACACCAGCACTGCCTCAAATTTGCAAAATCACACTTACAGACGTGCAAGGCACTGTTAACCATTTCCCTCTCCTGCTACCAGATAGTTTGAATTTTTTTTTTTTCTTCTAAAATGTTTTCATTCTGCTGATTTACAAATTGTAGCCTATTCCACTAGTACCAAGTTGTTTGATTTTTCTGGAGCTTCTGAAAAAATTGTCTATGAAGGTATAGGTGTTTTCTGTTGTGCTCACGCTTTGGCATAGCCTTTCCAAACTGATCAGTTAGTAGTTGTTTCTGAACAATCCCTGCATATTGTGTTTCTAATGAAAACTGTGAACCCTGAGCTAATAAATTTGCTGTTGTCCTAATTTCCAAGGTCAGGGAGAAAGAAACCAGCAGGCTGTTAAGGGGTAAATCTGCAGGCAGAAGAACTGTATTCATTAATCCCAAAGGGAAACTATCCATAGTCGCTAAAGTGCATCCCAGCAAAAAGCTCAGATCTTTCCTGCCTGGGTTTATTTCTACCTTGCTGTTAATTATATCATACAGAGTGCCAAATCTAATTCTCCTCTCTCTCTTTCCCTGCCCCCCTTCTTCTCTCCCTCCCCTGGCAGCTCAGGTTCCAGACAGTGATGAGCAATTTGTGCCTGACTTACATTCAGAAAACTGTAAGTATCGTGGAGGTGATCACACATCTCACAGGAGAAGGGCAGGATACACTTAAGCTGAAGAAACACATGAAATGTAACACACCACACAGACACGGAGGCTCATTTTAGTTCTGCGTTGGTGTGATGGGGACAAACAAACCAGGCCAGCTGGCCACATCTGGGCAATGCAAAAATGTCTTTTTGTGGTGCTAACTACCGTGGTCCCTTATGCAGAGTGATGTCAACAGAAATGTGTTTTAGTTGGTGTACGGGTGAGTAATTAGGCACCCCTGAACAGCTGAGAAAGTGCACTATGGTGACAATGAAAGGTAAAATTTCTGCTATTGCTCCTCCCAAAGCAAAAGAAATGGGACTGTATGTGGAATTAAGGGTGCTGTGTCTCTTGCAGGTGCTTTCTGGGGGCTCTGCTCACTTGCGGAGCCTCTGGCTGAGCACCCGCTGCCAGCATGGCCTCTGTGAGGTGATGGTCCTGCCTGCTGCCTGCCCCAATGTGAGGGCACGGTGTCCCAGAGATGCTGTCTGGGCTGCTTGCCCTCTGTTCTTAGGAACTGCCCAGCGAACAGATCACCTGTGGGAGCGTACAAACAGTAATGTGGATGTTTGCTCTGAGAACGGGTCAAAGCCTCTTACAGATGAAGGAGCTGAGCGTTGCTCAGGTGCAAGCGTACGCGTAGGAACCCTCTGCACAGTGGCCATCCAGCTCTTCCTGCTTCCCTCTTCAGCTGGCCCTCCCAGTATGCCACCGTTTTGTTTGGAAGCTGATGCTGGGATAAGACCACATGCCTGAAGTGAATATTGACTATTCTGAACAGCTCTGTTGCAAGCAGCCGCAGGAACGCTGAGCCTGACTCCTGACAGGCACGCCAAGGCTACAGGAGGATGCCTGACCGTTCCCTGGGCACATATATGTCCTAGCAGCTAACTGAGTGCAGAGATCTCCAGTTAAAGCTGGTGCAGTCAACTTTGGTGACCTTCCTACACTGATATCCCTCTGCCCAGGGCAGTTTTCCCCATGAAAACTAAACCGAAGGGCTTGTACTGGTTGCTCTTGCCTACCTCCTTTCCCTGGACTTGGCCCTGCAGCACAGCTGGGCTTGCTCTCTGAGTCATATATCTTGTTTCTTCCTCTTTTTGACCTAGAACCAAGGAGAGGTCTGGTCCCATGTTTCGCTCAGAATGAATGAATGAATGAATGAGCCAGTTGTAATGCGATAGCCTGTTGCAGCAATTCAAGGCCGGAAAGAATTGGCTGCTCCTAGCGCATCTCGCTTCTTGAAACTTCAATGGAGTTCAGTGTAATGGACAGAGCAATTTTATTTTTTTTTTCCCCCTGAGACTCAGCCGACACATCAGCATTTTTAGATGGGTTCTATATATGTTTACTCCAGACATCGAAAAGAGCTGCTACAGACAGGCAGAAGGGAAGTGGGTGCCCCAGGCATAGAAAGACCTTTTTCTCTTTTGAGCCTTTTCTGGGCTGGGGGTGTTTGCACAGATGCAGGAGCATCATGCCTGGGGTACTGAATCCATCCCAGGATGCTGGGTCAGCCAGCACCTGCCATCGGTTTGGACAGGGACCCCTCTGCCACGATTGACAGCAGCCCCAGGGCTGGCTGGGGGAGCCGGTTGTCCTCTAGAAGGGGGTAGGGGCCAGAAGCCATCGGAGGCTCTGGCATTTTACAGATTAGATTTATTTTCATTTATTCTGTCAAGCTGTTTGGATCCCTGTGGGTGCTGGCATGATGTGAAGATGGGCTTTTTTTGGTGTAGGCTGAAACCGAAGGCAGGCGAAAGGAGTCAGGTTTGAAGGGGTTTTGCCCCCCTCTTGATGAGAAACGATTTTTGGGGAGAGATGTTCGCAATAGAAAGTGGCCTTAATGTCCTGTGGTGAGAGGCAGCAGCAGCCCTTTCTCCAGCCCTTTGGAGAGCTGTCTGAAGGCACAATTAGCCCTTTATGTGAGGGAGAACTGGCTTGAGGGTGGCTGGTGCACGTACAGTTCAGGTCAGTCCTGATATAAACTCAGCAAAAAGATGAGGTATTAACAGATCAGGTTGTTACTTTCCATCCTTGAAATGACAATCGCAGCTCTGAACATCCCAGGCTTTGTCAGCAGCATCATGTCAGCTTGAGGAGCTGGGAGTAACCTGGCAAAGGACTGCAGGCAGCCTTATGAAAAGCTTAGTTTTGTTTTGGGGGGCAGATCCTTCTCTTGTTTGAAAAAGAAACCTAGACCTATGTACCTCTCTGGGGTGTCTTTTCTTTCCTTCCTAAGTGGCAGCGACCTCCTGCAGCAGCAGAGCCCAGGGGCAAAGGCAGAAGATGCTCACAGTGTCCTTCAGCCAGGATAAGCTTTTCTGAGGAGCTAGTGAAGGATTTTGCTCCTGCTGGATTTAATTAAGCATAAGGAGTAACAGTACCCACATCCTACTTCCTCGTGCTGTAAACTGCAACCCACACTTGTTATTCCTGACATTCTAACCAGGCCAGAAATATCCCTCCTTGTCTACATCGGGCCAGCGCACTGAAAATGAAAAAGAACCTTTTTACTTTTTTCCTAGACTCTCACTGGTGTTTTGGACGAGCAGAGGTGTTGTGTGAGATTCCCCCAGTTCCACGTTCAGGGGTCTTGGACTATTAGCATCGAAATTCAACGAAGGAAAAGCTGCATTTTGAGATTCTACAGGTAGCTGCCGAGTGCCAGCGCAGCAGCCTCCCGTCCAGCAATCGCAATACCCTGTAGGAGACCCTGGCTGCCTTCCTGAGGGCTAAAGTATAAACCTGGTCTAATTAATGAAATCAGATATTTCAAAGGGAGGCTACTGGGAGGACTGCAAGCTGCTCATCGAAATTTGGGGTATATAGTAGCAAAAGCAAGGACTTGGAAGTCAGACTTCTGCTTTGGACTGTGCTTTACCACCGATGCTGTTCCTTTGGGAAAGGGATTGTAGCTACCTAAGGCAGTTTAGGTGCCTGAGAAAACACTTACTTGTGTAAGGTGTGAGCAAGTTAGCCTGAGGACAGCCTGTAACGATATGCAATACATATAACAGCATTTCCCACAGAAAACCTTCAGCTTTTGCAGCTGTTTGTACAAAAATCTTACATTTACTGTCCTACAGGACAAATGATACTATCAGGAAATCTGCAATGTGTCATCATATTAGTGTGTGACAACTTAACACAGTGCTACATGGTAATGTTACTCACAAGACATGCTTACCAGGTATGTCAGGGAAAGAATATTTTACCTGATGCAAATCAAAACTTTGCTTTTATGTGTTGAAAAATAAGGGTATGTGCATGCTACAACAGGAAACGTCTGTCCCAGCCCTGAACAGCTTAAGGAAATACCCACTCTAAATCCTTTTCAAAGCGCTCTGGATTATCACAGAGCATGTTAACACTACCTTAAGATTTGCTCTTAAGGTCGATGTAGCATACAAACATTACTAAATCAAGGGCAGAGCTCAGGGAGGTCCTGTGAACTTGGGTGTGTTGGTATTTGGTTTCTCTCGGAGCCAGCAGAGCAAGGACGAGGTGGTGGCATCTCTGCTGGCTTCACTGGCTGATAAAATTGCCTCTCCGTAAACCAGAAAAAACCGTCAACTTGACCTTTCATTTCTCTCCCACAGTAGCTTTTCACAGTCCTCCTGCTAAGATTAAAAAGGAGCCACAGAGTCCCTCCTCGGACCTCACACTGTCCTGCAACCATGAGCAGCCATCCCAGTACCACAATGGCGAGCAGTGCCTTTACACCAGGTAACAGCTTACATGGGGGAAGGGGAGGGGGCAGAAGCTGTTATGAAACCAAGTGCTACTGCGTTATCTAATAATTACAACAACGAACCGGTCTGGCTGCTGCGATGCCCATGAGCCGGTGGGTCAGCTCAGGGCAGCTCGCTCAGCCGGTGTTTACGGCACTGGTTAGCCCAGACCCATGTAGAGTAGGTCAGGGGTCTGGGCTTGCCCCTTTATTTCTTCTCCCAGTGCTGTTCCTCAGCTGTCCTGATGCTGAGAGCAGTCTTGGCATCTGTCACGTGCCTCTCTCCCCGCATTGCTTTCCAAAATCTGTCCTGGCAAGTTGCTCCCCAGCACCGTCGCCCACAGTCCTGGCTGCTTGCCTGAGTTACCGTACAGCTTCTGCAGTACTGACACTGCCATGCGGAATTAAACTTTATAACTCAGGGTAGGTTATAAAGCAGAGTGTTTCATTCACCGGCGGGCATCAGGGTGGATAATTCCAAAAGCACCCGCTGCCCCACTTCTTTGTGCACGTGCGATTTAAAGTTTACATTCATACATATTCCATCGATGCCCGAGAATAGGTTGGGTTAGGGTAATTAGTCTACCAAGAAGTCATTAACAGAAGTTTCTTCCCATTTGCGCTTGCACACTCTCTCCTGGTGCGGATCATGGGAGTCGCCGAGGATGAAGGCTTAGGAGTCTCCCTCTTGTCACCTTCCCTCTTCGTGCAGACTCAGTCGTGTCCCCAGTTCCTTCCCAACCAAAACCCAGGACAGACCCAGTTTTCCTGGCTCAGGGCACAGACGTTCACATACCGGTGTCGTCTTATCAGCACAGGAGCATCCCAGCCCCACCTTACCAGTACAGCGGGCCCCAGGACCGGGCCTAACTTGCAAAGTCACCTGTGAAGCTCCTCTTTGTACATGCAAAGAGAATTTTAATTATTCTGAGTTTTCCGTATCCTATTAGTCCAGTGATTTCTAAGCTTTCTATCACCACCTTCTCCCATTTTCGGGTCATTGCTGTTGTGCGCAGGGGCAAGCGATGCTCGGGAAGGCAGGAGTTGATGCTGGGAGTTTTCTGGCCCAGGTGGCTGTGCAGAGGGACAGCGTGTCTGCCTGTGACACGTCCTCCCCAGGTGCTGCCACCGGTCCTTCTCGGAGAACGATAACGCTCCACTCTCTGTTTGACTGTCCCAGTGCCTATGATCAACCCAGCCAAGTTGGCGTTGAGTCCCCTGACCCAGGAACCCCGATACAGTCACCGCTCCAGCAGTTCCCTAGACAGGACAGGAGCTTCTTGACCCCTCCGGGGCCACCCCACCCCCCCTCCAGCTGTGGGTACCACAATGACCACAGGTGAGTTACTGGGAGGAGGGGGCAGTCACTGGCAAGGATTGCCCTGCCGGGTGAGTCGGGGCGGGGGGCTGCAGCATCCAGATTAAAGCGCTCGGTTTACACCAACCACAAGACCCCCCCGTCCCATCCAAAGTGGGATGGGGTCCAAAGCGGACCCACCGCTGCTGCCTAGGGTTTGAAGGAGGAGGCTATAACCTTAAGCCTGTCGGGTTCTGTGGGTGATGGGCTGCGTTGCTGCCCTTGGAAACATCTGGCATTGGCGTCCCTTCCTTGCCCCGGCGATGCGTGCAGCTCCTACAGCCCTACTAAAGAGCCTGGGGTTGAGGCAGTTTCTGTCCCCCCCAAGCAGCCCTGCACCAGGGCCAAGATCGGGGGGCCAAGCAAGCTGCCATCCCATGTCCTCTCCCCTCTCCTAGCTCTGTGTACCAGTCGCCTGCGGAGATGGGCTGTTCCTTCCCCTCTTCCCAGAGCCTGGCCCAGGAAGACCCCAGCACCTACCAGCACCAGCTGTCCGAGCCCTGCCTCCAGTACCCTCATCAGGGCTTCAAGCAGGAGTACCAGGACCCGCAGTACGAGCAAGCCGGCCAGGCAGGCAGCAGCTGTCAGTACCCAGCAGCTGAGGTGGTCAAGCAGGAGCAGGTGGACTACGTGTACGACGCAGGTAGGCAGCGCTAGCTCCGATTGCAGATGCTGGGGGTGAGCAATCACACATCCACCACTTCTTGGGCTTTGACACAATGCTGCCTCATCTTCAGGAGTGTGTGTGCTCCTGGAAAACTGGCTGTGTAGCAGGAAACGGCTCTGTCTGTTGACTGCATCCAAGAAAAGGCTGGGACATTCACCTTCTGTACTGTGTTCCAAGAAGGATTTTCTGGGAGATAGTGGAAAGCTTTAACCAGATACAGGAGCTAGAAGGTGATGTTAAACCCAGCCAGGCTGGATTAAAGGCATGCATTTGTTCTCCAAGGAAATAAAATAGCCGCTGGGGAGACTCAAAATTCATAATTAGCCCGCTTGCACTATCAGAAATGGAGAAAAGTTCTCTCAGGGGGAGTTTTTGTCTTCAGGGGTGTGTTGAGCTGGTAGGTCATAGAAAGGGAGAGAAGTGAGGTCAGCTTTGAAGAAATTATACTGAGAACATTCTGTAAATAGCAGCAGAAAGGAAGGAATTAAGTATCTTGGAGCTGGTACAGAAAAACTGTCTCGGATCCCTGCAGCAAGGAGGGGATCTGCGAGCAGTGGCAGAGGAAAGCTGCTCTGGCGTGGGGATCGTAAGGCACAGCCCTGAGCTGCAGCTCGTGACACTGCCTGGCCCTGTGCCTTTTCCCTGCTGGGAGGCTGAAGAATTTAATTCACAAAATGGAGAGAAAGATGCAGCTCTGCCAGCTCCAGTGGGTGTCACCATCACGGCGGAGGTCTGGCCCCAGCAGCTGACACCCGCTGGAAACTGGTGCCCCATTTCAGAGCTTACCATGCAAGATAAACCAGCTTTGGCCTGACAAACGGATCTAAAAGTCTGAAACGGTCTAAAGAGACGTGAGTGGCTAACAATAAACCGGACAATTCCAAGGACCGGGATAAGCAGGGAGCCCGGTCTGCCTTGGCTCAGCCACGTGCACTGTGCTGCTCCGTGTCTCTTGCCGTGCCAGCCTCCACCTGCTACTTCCCATAGAAACGGGGCAGAGCATCACAAGAGAAAATAATTTATATTTCCAAAAATAGCTCTCTAGATACCAGATTGATCAGGCAATCCTCTTATTTTTCCACAAGGGAGAAATCTTATTTTTTCAGCAGATCTGTCCAAAGACTTGCTACCCTGACCTCACAGTACACTCTGCTAGAGGGAATGTTACTTCTGGTTTCTGGGTATTTTAATGGACATTTTGAATTGTTGCAGTATTTAGCAGAAATAAATGCATAAATAAAAAGCTCCTTTGAGGGTATAGAATCATCGCTGTGGCTGTGCTGGTGTTACACTTTCACTGGGTCCTTCTGGCCAGACAGGGGAGGAAAATGTGCAAACCCAGAAGAATGCTTTCTGTGCGAGTAGTTTACGATTGTAATAATACACAGTGTGTCAGCTCAGAGTACCCTTCTGCCCTTAGCACAGGAGTGTGAGGGAGATGTAAGGTAAATCTTTCCAAAGCTCCTGGTTACAGCTTCCATCTCGGCTGTGAACAGAAAATAGCTTTGATTCAGAAAACACATGATTCAGAAGAGATAAATTGTAGTGCCCAGGCAGCAATATGCACTGCAGAGAGATTAGGAAAAGACTTTCTGCTTATTTTTAAATCAAGTTATTTTTTTCCTTTATGTTTTCTCAACTGTTTGTGACAATGCCCCATCATGATGCGAAAAAGCCAGGGAGACTCGGGATATCTGAAATGACATTTGTGAGATGCTGTCTGCAGTAAACATTCAGATGCTGCTGTTCTTCATTAATATCATCATAGTACCCCTGGAAAAATGCAATGCCTTTTCCTTCTCACCCACGAAATGAGTAGCAGAGTGCATAGTTATCTTCAACTAGGAGTAGGCAGAGGCAGCACACAAATTTAGCCTCTCGTCCAAGGTTTTGTGTTCAGAGTGTATAGGTGACTGACGGGCTATCCTGGCTACTCTGAAGGATGTCGTGTGTTAGTACCACCGAAATTTACTATTGTAATTAACAATGGGAAGCATAATGAAGGCAAAAGTTGTGGTGGGATGGGTGAGACATAACAAGTTGCCAGTCTGCCACTAATGCTTTAGGAGGGCGCTAAGTTGGTTAGATGGCTGCACTTGCCTATCCACCTCTGGAGAACAAGATTGTTCCGCCTCCTGTGCTTTTAATTAAATGAGTTTGTTAATTGTTCCATAGATGTTCCTGGCTATCACACGTACGCAAATGTTGAGAGTTATTCAAGCCATTCAAATACAGAAGATCCGTCAGGTAAGAAGCTCGGTGCCTGTCATCTTGTCCCTGCACTGCCCTTGATGCTGCCCTGTCTTCTTTGCCTACAACTGCCTGTGTTGCTTTCTCTTGCAGCCTGCAGGTACGACAAGCCGATGAGCTGCTTTACTGATGATGTCTGTGTCGTTCCAGAAAGTTGTGAAGGTCAGAGAAAGAATGGCTTGCAGTTTGGGTGTAAGATGGGGTTATCCAGCATCTTTGCTAGCCGCTTGGCCGCTGTCCGCGTAGTTTGTTACATCGTGTTCTTGTAGGTGTGTTAGTGGTTCATACCTGGCTTTTTGGGATCCTGTTTCTTGAGCTTTTTTAGCAGCAAATAGGCCTTCTAGCATAAGTAGCATAATTGTGAGGTTCATCGGAGCTGCTCTTGGAAGAGCTGCTGGTGAATTGGCCACTCTATTCTATATGAACTTAAATATTCCAGGTAAAGAATTGTGAAATGTGTGCTTTTTTTGTTTTTTTGTTTTTTTGTTTTTTTTTTTCCCAGCTGTTTTTGCACTGTTACCCTTAGGAACACCTTGTGTGTTCTTCTCAGCAAGAGGCAAGAAGCAGAAAGCTGGAGGGAACCGGGAAGGGTCTGCACACCAGAGACGGGGATCTCTCCAGCTCTGGCAATTTCTTGTAGCTTTACTGGACGATCCAACCAATTCCCACTTCATTGCCTGGACTGGCAGAGGGATGGAGTTCAAGCTCATTGAGCCAGAAGAGGTGAAACTATTTCGCTTCTCTACAGGCTGTTTCTGAGGCTACAAATTCATTCCCAAGTGGCTTTTTCTCTGCCCTGTGAAGGCTCCTGCCTACCAGCGGTACTTGCCAGACCCTGCAGCAAGCCAGGGTTTTTAAAGAGGTCAAAACACTTGGGTGACACAAATACCAGGTTTAAGAAAGGCTGTTTGTAAGTTTAGAGCCTCAGCAATGCAGTGAGTCAAATTGCCCACTGCCTCCACTTCCCCAGATGCTTTACTCTTAAGCTTGCAGTGACCTGTGCTGTCTTACCACACTCCGTACTCCAGGTTGACATTGAGGTTTGGAGTTTTGAACCCCACTGATGGCAGTTTTCCTAAAAATCTGGAAGAAAATATATCCCAGTCTAAATATATTTTTATATCAAAATTCCATTAACTAAAGTGTAATTTCGAATGCTGCCGTGTTCCAAAAAACCCCAGTAAAATCTGACAATAGCTGGGAGATGGGTCTGTAATATCTGCTCATGTCTTGCTCCGATTAGAGCTGCGTTTAGCACTGTTCTTGCTACATATTAACCTTTATGGGCACTTTCAGCGCAGGTGAGTTGTTTTGGTGGGCTGACGTGCTTACAACAGACTTCCGAGTCTCATAGACAAAGCTGAAAATCATGTAGTAGGAGGAAGAAAGGCACATGGGTCTTCCCGTGGAGGTGTTCCCTTGCACTTTGGCTCCTGGTAAACATGTGATCCTTGAAGATAAAGAGTAGCAGAGGATGAAGCAGTCCTTCAACATCCTCAAGCTTTCAGAGTACCAGAGAGTGAGAAGTGGTGACAGCAAATGAGCTCTGTAGTGGTGAGGGGAATGCTTCTCTGTGATACAGGATGCTTCAGTTTGAGTTCTACTCTTCCTGTTTAAAAGCTGCTAAATAATTGTTGTGTGAGTCTATTATTCAAGCATTGTAAATGTTTGCTTCTCAAAAGAGAATCAGCTGGATAATGTTCTTTTGCCCTTGGGCTGGGTTCACAGAAATTTGTGCACTTTGATGTTTTATTCTACAGGTAGCCAGGCTGTGGGGTATCCAAAAGAACCGTCCGGCCATGAACTACGACAAGCTGAGCCGATCCCTTCGCTACTATTACGAGAAAGGCATCATGCAGAAGGTCAGTTTGCAAAGCAGACGGAGTTTTTTGTGCCTTTAGTGATGCTTCTCTTGCAGAGATGGGGATCTCTCCAGCTCTGGCAGGCTTGCCTTGCCAGTCACCCTGCGCTCATCACCCCATCACTTCTCTTTGCAGCGGTTAAATGGGGAAAGCGTAAAGGAGCTGAATCTAGGCTTTATATATGGGAAATAAAGGGGAATCGCGATTTCTTTCTTTTTCTGTACGTGTCTGCCCTCAGGAGAGCTGGAATTTATGCAGCTGTGAGGAAATAGAATTGGTCTAGACTTGGTGAGAGAAAGGCTGCTGGGGGCTTGGTCCTGTGTAGTAGGGGTGGTCTCTTCCCAATCCAGGGCACTGGAGAGGACATCTGTGAGTGTAATTATGTCACAGTTACAGACTGGTCAGGGGCTGCTGCTGCTGTTGGGACAAAGTGAGCTGGCAGCATCCCATTTCCCAGGAGCTGTTCCACGGGAGATCAGAGCAGCAGGAGGACAGCGCAAGGAGCAGTTTACAGCTCTGGCGTGTCTCAGGGCAATGGGCTAGAGCAGCCAGCTGGTTTTGCAAGCCCTTCTCTCTGCTGAGGAGCATTGCCTAGTGCTGCCTGTGTGCCTGCAGCATTCGTCTCCTCTCTTCCCTGCAGGTGGCTGGAGAACGCTACGTGTACAAGTTTGTGTGTGAACCTGAAGCGTTGTTCTCTCTGGCTTTCCTTGATAATCAGCGGCCAACTCCGAAGGCTGACGGGCAGGTCAGCGAGGAGGACACGGTGCCTCTTTCTCACCTGGATGAGAATGCCACTTACCTGCCAGACCATGGGAGCCTCCCTCCGCAGCATTACAGCAAAGGCTACACATACTAGCATTGCTGGGAGCACGCCGTGCCGCTCTTGCTCGTGTATATAAGGAGACATCTGGTGAGGATTCAATCCATATAATAAGCATTTTTCCAGGCCAGCCTAGGGTATGCAACAAACTATGAAGAGCTGCTTTGGTCAGGAAAAGCGTTCAGGTACACACATGGATAATCGGCTGACAGTTGACAGGGCTCTTTTGTGCTTGCGATAAGACCCTCATATCTGTCAGGGTGAGACTTGTTCTCAGCAATGCAGACATCGTCCCAACAGCAGAGCTGCAGCTTCAGCAGCATGTCAGGTAACTGCTGCCGGAACAAAGGAGCCTGTCGCAGTCCCTCTCTTTGGTGAGGGAGGAGATGCCAGTCCTACTGGGCTTCTTTTTTTTTTTTTTAACTATGAGGATGTTACGATGCTGGCTGCTGGCTCCATTCCTCCTGTATGGGTGCTGAGCCTCTGTATAACCTGCCCTCAGCAAGGGATGGCTCTGACCCACGCAGACTCACCTCTGCGAGGCCAGTCTTGCCTTCTTCTCAGGTGGGCTGCAACACGGTCGTCACAGACCACAGGAAAAGAGCAACACCACTTGTCTTGTACGTGCATGCTCCTGCCTTATCACCTTGCTCCTAACGCTTCACGCCAGGGCTCTCTGGTACTCGGGCACTCTGAGTGGGGTAGCTGGAGCCACTGGCCGAAATTGGAGCAGTTCTGGGGTACATGGCACACCATGCAATACAGCAGAACTACAGAGCTGCCCGATTGCATCTGTCTGTGGCACAGGTTAAGCCAGCATCCCCCTCGGGTAGAGAGATTGCGGGAGGCAGCAAGGCCTGAGGCTCCGGTTCATTGTATGGTTGTGACTTTTCCAAATTAAACAACTTTAACAAACATCCTTGGGTTCTTTGAAGACCTGTCAGACTCCTGAGTGTGCTCATCCTGGGCTCAACTAGAAAATCATCTAAGGCAAGAAAAAAACCTGCTGGAGGTGCATTAAGAAAATGCTTTACAAAGTAACCTAAACCATACGTAGTTTTCAATATCTAAAGTTTTAGACTTAACCTCCACAGATTTTTGCGTGTTTAAGGGAAATTCTGAAGTGTTGGAAAGGCAGTTAGCAGCAGCCCAATGCAGCACATGCAACTTAGCTAAACTTTGACTGTTTTTTTTTTCCCCACAATAATGAACATTACAGTGGGGGCACCGCATCCTCATTATGAGGTGCCTCACTTTTTAACTAGCAGCTGACTATGTGCCTGGTTCAACAAGGAGCAGCACAGTGTAGCCATACAGAAAAAGCCTGTTTGCTACTGCTTCAGGCTGATGTTCCAGCTGCTGAATACAGAGCAGCGCCAGTCCTGCCAACGTGGTAGCCTGTAGAGGAAACTCTGTATATTGATTGAAAGCCTGATCTCCCCTGATGGCTCTCCCCTGCATGGCTAATGCCAACCCTCCCAGCCTTGTCCCTGGGCATGAGGGCCAGGAAAGGCTGCTCTCCCTGCCTGGCGAGAGGCCAGATACTCCGAGCAGCCTGCTCTGCTGAGCACCTTTGTGTACCCTGTGTGGTCCAGAGACCTGGTGTTCTGGCAGCTCCTGGCCCTCCTGCCTTGCCCTGCTCCCACCTGGCAAGCACACATCCTCTGGTGTCCTAGCAGTGATGGTGGAGGGGAACCCTTCCATTGGTATAAGCTGCCTTTACTATTTATGAGTGTAAAAATACTATTCATTAATAAATTGGTCTGTCTTTGGCCAGCGCACCTTCATTCAGCCCCTGACTAGTCCTGCCTTACCCTCTGAGCTTGCTTTGCCCATCTCCTCGGCACCAGCCCGCACCCTTGGGTAGCTGATCCAGATGTTTATTTCTGAATCTTGGTGGAGTTAAAGAAACGAACCCTCCCTCGACACGATTGCAACCAGTCATACAACCACGACTGAAAGATCGCAGTGAGATACGTAATGTCTGGCTGCTCCTGGTGTCGGGGGAACATTTCTCTGCAGCTGCAGAGAACGTCGCCCACGCTCCCATGCTGACAGTACACTGGCCACTGAGCCAAGCTCCATGGTTTTAATAAACTTTTTCCCTAAACTTCGCCTCTGTCCCGAGCAGTGGCACTTCCAGGTTGCTTGCCAGGAAAGCCAGTGCGTTACCACCCGCTGAGCTGGGAACAGGATCAGGGCAGCACAGGGCATGCCAGCAATGAGAGTGGCACCCTGTGCCAGGCAGCAGAGCTCGCCTGCCAGGACACAGCCACCCACGTGGGCCTCGGCAAAGGCTACAGCAAGGACAGGGGTTACCCAGAGGTGGAGGAGCCCTTTCACACCGCACCTTCCTCAAGAGAGTCGGGTACCTCCCAAGGAAAGGATTTATAGGTAGGTGCACGCTCCAACTGCTGCAACTCTCTTTCCAATGAATGAGACCAGTAGCTTGCTTCTATTTGCTCTCTCAATCTGCAGCATTCCCAAAGATTCTACATTTATCCAGTATTCCTTAGGCTACCCTCTGACCAGCCAGTTTTCCTTCCAGAAGGGGAATTGGATGACATTTGAGCTCGATGTTTCACTCGGGTTTACCTGTCGAGTCAGTGCAACTGATCAATAGCTGCAGAGCAGTTCTGGGAATCGGCGAGATCAGGTTCTCATAATTGAGGGGCAGTAACCTCCAAAGGGCAGAGATTTATAACCACCAGATCAGAGAGCTGGGAGTCAATAAATACACTCTTGTGTTTCCAGTTCAGCAAGACGGAGAGGCAGCTGATGAGGGGAAGACGTTGGAGGTAATAGACAAGCGTCATAAATTTCTGATGCTGGTCCTGAAAGTGCCAGCCGCAACCCACCGCACAGAAGATGTTTCAGCTTTGCTATCCAGTCACTCACATTCCTGTTCATACAGCAAAGCTGCAACCGCTCTCGGCACAGACAGCAGAGCTGTCTTTTCCTGAGCCAAGTGCTTTCGGCACTTGTGTGGGGAGAAGCGCACGTTACCGGGTGACAGCACGTACAGCCAGCGTAACACACCTTCCAGGCAGTATCCCTTCACCACACAAGTTCACACAACATTAAGCAGGTAGGAAAGGTAAGACAGACACTGTTCTTCAAGGAAAATCCCCTAAACACAAGACTTCTGCTCATGACAAACACTCTGACAGCTGGATGCAAATATACCTAATATTCTCACGCTTCTTTACCATTGTTTACTCATTATACACAAGATCTATTCTAGTGGCTTATTCCTCAGGATGTGATGATGCTTTGGGACCAGCCAGAAATAAATTCTCAGCAGTCATTTCTTCCTAATGTAATTTTTTCCAGAACTTTTTTTTTTTTTTTTCCCCTGTGTGTTGCTGTTATTGCGATGGCTTTGCTGTTACTCCTGCTACATCAACAGTACAAAGCCCACCAGGAACCACCATAAATCTATCACCTCCAACAGGATGCAAAGTTCCTTTCTGGTTATAGTAAATAATTAACATGTAACATTACAGCATGTCCCAGCTGTACCCTTAGAGTGTACCATCTAGGGCAAAGGGACTACCCTTAGTGTTAAAGGGTTGCCAAGCAGAGCTGAACTATCTCGTGCAATTTGCATGAGAATGAATAGTGATAATGAAGAACAAGGACAGGAGCAAATCTCAGTTTGTGGGTCGAGCACTTAACAGGAAGGCAAGAGAGTTACTAGAAAGTGCATTCATCTTTTTCGGGCTGTATACTGCACAGACGGCTGATGTCATCTGAGCCTCGACGCCGTGCCTAGGGTCTGCAGGCAGGTCAGAAGGGGCGATGCATCATCCTTAGTGCTGAGAAGACTGCCGTGATGAGATCTGCCAGGAACGAATTCTGGCCTGGCCAGGCCAAGGCTCCAAAAGCCACACGAACTGCACAAGCATCACCTCAAAAGGAGAGCAGCAGACACCCTTTGGTTCCACTCCTGTCCCACCACACAGGGCCTGGTGGGAGCATCGAGCTCTCTGTACCGGACAGACACGGGTGTACAGCATATTGTCATTGACACCTATTTAAGAGGCTCAGCGGAGCAAAGGAAACCAGAGCTGCCCATGACCCATGACCAGAAGGTCAGTGCTTTTAACCCGAGCCCAAGAGGGATGTTCTCCCCTGCAGCACTAGGGCTGTCAGTGCCAGGTCAGCCTGAGGGACTCGCCATCTCCCTGCTCTGGTGACCCACAGACCGAGCCACAAACTTTGCCACAGCCGAGCTTCCAGGAGGGAGATAAGCAGCTCCCACCCAACCCTGTAAAACACTCCCACGAAGGTTTCCGTGAGACAGTCTTCAGAAGACCTTCTGCTTGGTGTTCAGGCTTGGGGATGAGGTGACGCCACACGAGTGGCGTGCCCTTCGCTCCATGAAGCCAGGCACAGGGGAGCACAGAGAGCTCCCTCCCTGCTCCCTGCAGCTGGGGAGGGCAGCCACGCGCAGCCCTGTGCAGCCCACTCCTCTTTCTGAAGAACGTATCAACAGATACCAGCCTACGTAGGAATCATAGAATCATTTAGTTCGGGAAAGACCTTTAAGATCATCGAGTCCAACCATTAACTCAGCACTGCCAAGTCCACCACTAAACCATGTCCCTGTGTGCCACATCTACACGTCTTCTAAACACCTCCAGGGATGGTGACTCCACCACGTCCCTGGGCAGCTTGTTCCAGTGCTTGACAACTCTTTCCATGAAGGAGTTTGTCCCAATATCCAACCAAACCTCCCCTGGCACAACTCGTTTCCTCTCGTATCACTTGTTACTCGGGAGAGGAGACCGACCCCACCTCACTGCAACCTCCTCTCAGGTAGCTGATGAGGTCCCACCAAGCTAAACACCCCCAGTTCTCTCAGCTGCTCCTCACAGGACTTGTGCATCCAGCCCCGTTGCCCATCTCTGGACACGTTCCAGCACCTCAATGTCCTTCTTGTCACAAGGGGCCCAAAACTGACCAGCGTTTGAGGTGCAGCCTGACAGTGCCGAGTACAGGGGGATGGTCAGCACAGAGCCACGCTATTTCTGACACTGTTTCTGATGCAAAGTCTTTAAAGGGTGGCTTGAGTCTGGTTCTAGGTAAACAAAAAAAAAAGAAAGAATAGCTGAAGATACTTTGCACCAGAGAGTCACTGCTTAGCCAGAGCCCCTGGTTAGGAGATTAATAACTGTTCTCTTGGCCATTGTGGAACTATGGACAGGTATCAGGTGAGAAAGCAAAGCAGCAGAAAGGGAGGTATCTCAGGGGAGCTTATTAGCTGAAATAGCTAATGGCACCTGAAGTGCCTCTGACGTTCTTGCTGAGCTGCTGCCTTGTGGCACCTGTTTCCATTTCCCTGAATTAACTTCACGCATGTTCTGGAGGCTCTGCCCTTGCCGTCCTTCCTGCTCTGGTTCTGTGGGGCCGCGATGCGGCGTGTTCCTCGGCGGGGTCCGGCCACGCCGCGTCCACCAAACCGCTTTCCACCTCCTTGAAGATTTCCACCCAATTAAAGAACCCCAAACCAAATGAACCCAACCTCATGAAGGGGAAAGGTTATCGAAGGAAAACAAACGCTATTGAACAGTCCAGCAGATAGGGTGTTTTAAAAGCACTTGCAAGAACGCACATAATGGAGAAATTAGGAGATCGGCCTACTTTTAAGAGCAACAGAGCAAGAGATGAGCGCAGGCAGCCGCGTGGCACCTTGGCGGGGCTGCAGCCTGTCCCACTGCTCCTGCCCAGGGATGCCAAGGCCTCGCCGGCTGTGGACCCCCGGGAGGCTCCGGCTCTGCCTCTGGGATGGCTCCCCAGGGGCTGCTCCCAGCCATGGTGGGGGTCCCGCCAGCTGCAGGGGCTTCTCCCCAGCCTGCCCTGGAGGCACCACCCCGGCCTGGCCCTGTGCGGCAGAGTGGCCTGTGGCCACCCCCGCTCAGCACCGGTGCCTTTAGCCCAGCGTCACCCCTGGTTCAGCGCAGGGCGAGCCCCGGGTGCCTTGCACCCTGCCAGGCACCCTTGTCCCCTCGCAGGCCGGGCGCAGGCGGCCGCAGAACACGGCCCAGCATGGCTGCCACGACCCTGCACACTGGCCCAGCACTGCACGGGGTGCCCTGGCGTACGGTGCCTGCCTGCCTGCCCCGGGGCTGCTTAAACACAGCGAGGACCCCCAGGATCCAACAACACCCAAGATGAGACGCACAGGGAATGGCCTCCAGCCACCTTCCCTCCCAGAGAGCAGGGCTGGGAGCTCGGCTTTCTACATGGCAGCAGCACCCGTGTGCCCTCAGGGCACCCAGCAGCGCCTGCAGCAGCACCCGTGTGCCCTCAGAGCACCCAGCAGCGCCTGCAGCAGCACCCGTGTGCCCTCAGAGCACCCAGCAGCGCCTGCAGCAGCACCCGTGTGCCCTCAGAGCACCCACAAGCGCCTGCAGCAGCACCCGTGTGCCCTCAGGGCACCCAGCAGCGCCTGCAGCAGCACCCGTGTGCCCTCAGGGCACCCAGCAGCGCCTGCAGCAGCACCCGTGTGCCCTCAGAGCACCCACAAGCGCTTGCAGCAGCACCCGCGTGCCCTCAGGACACTGAGCAGCGCTTGCAGCAGCACCCGTGTGCCCTCAGGACACCGAGCAGCAGCTGCGTCACCCCACAGGTCCTCACCCCTTCGCTGGCTCTGCTCAGCCGAGCGCTCCCTCCTTGACAGCACAGCCTGTGCCCCCAGCACGTGGCTCCCTCGGAGGACAGGCTACTGCAGCCCCTGCGGCTGCTGGTGGCTGGTCTTCTTCCAAACACCTGGAAGCAGAGGTGGCCAGGGAATTCCTGCTGATCCTGCCTCAGAGCCAGGCCGAGAGCTTCATTTCTGTGGAGGTCAAACACAGGTGGAGCCTGGAGGGTGTGGGAGAGAAACACAGCATTCCAATTACTGCAGTAAAAACCAAATCCACCCCAAAGCCATGGGTCCACCTCAACTTTTCAGGGAGCCAGGCTTACACGTAGGGGGATAGGGCAGCGCAGAATCTTTTACAACATGCACGTTTAAATCCTAAATGGACATGGTGGAGATTTAACCAAAGGCAAGAGATGCGTAAGAGTTTAAAAGACTTGTCCCCACACCTCTAATAGATTTTGTTTCCTGAACTTGAAGAAAATCTAACACTGGATTTCCATCAGCAGGCTTTTCAGACCCTGTGGCTGCAGCAGACCTAAATGGTAGAAACTAACATTCACATTCCAAAATAGCCAGGATCTGCTGCTGATCAAGTATGATCCAGTTCACTTCTACCTCCTTGCCTTTTCTCTAGTAAAAGTAATCTAATATTGACCTCAGACAGGAGACTTTTCTACACTAAACAAAAAAAGCACTGCTTTCAGCATCGCTTGCAGAGCAGAGCCATGCTCGGAGAGACCCCCAGGCCTACCAGCCACAAGAACTATAGGATCACAAGAACTATAGGATCATTTTTGATTCAAGGAAACAAACATCTCCAGATCAGCATAGTCCCAGTTCTCCACCTCCAGTGTATGGACAGACCAGCCAGAGGATTTATGTAGGTTAGAGAATATGCACATACAAAACCCATTTGCTAAAATCAGATACTCAGTCACCGTATTCCCAGCTGGCTTGAAAGAACAATACGTTCATAAATGAAAAATTCCATGAAACTGCTAATGGGTCAGTATCACAGCCTTCTGCAATTGTCACACAAATCTCATGAAAATTGCATTACAAAAAAACAAAACCCCCATTGTGTAAGTAGCACATTGCTGTCACACTGGCTCCGGTAACAACCCCATTAATGAGGTTCAGGTAGTTACTATAACAGATGGAACATGTACGGGGCTGGCTGTAAAAATCATATTTATCTTTCTTGCATTAAGGGGAAAAGGCTGGGTTTGGATACGTGAGTGTGCGTGCATGCACACATGAATATGAGTTCTTCTTTCCCTTGTGACAATCAGCCAACACGTGCCAATCAGCCTACGGCACACGCTGCTGGGGTTGGAGACAAAGGATTGTTTGCTCCATCCATTCGGAACACTTCCTATCTCCCCGAGAGTTCCCCTGCCAGGTGAGGGACACATCAAGCTCTGGGGAATCAGAGCGGGGACAGGAACCAGCACTGCTTGGTCCACGCTACTTCCATGTTCCACGAGCCACAGAGCTATCAAGGAGTAGGGAGGTTCAGACGGCTTGGAACTCCTCGGAGGAACCACACAGCATTTTTACATTGCTCCCTGGTCTTCCAGAAGGAGAAGGGGTGGCAGGGGGGAAGCAGCAAGCTACACCCCATCACCCCCTGACGGCTGGTACCATTTTGCCAGCCTCCTGTGGGAACCGCACTCATATTATTATCCTTCCATTTATTCTTGCTCGGCTATTCTCAGCCCCATTTAGCTACAAGTGAACAGGGGGCAAACTACTGTCAGTTTGGTCTCTGCCAACAGTAACCCCAGGGCTTTGGCAGCCCAAGTTCTCCCCCTTAACCAGCGCTGAAGCCTCTTTTCAACACCTTAACCAAACCCAGGCCTGGCAGAGGGCTGCTCCTTGGCTGCAGGTGCTGCCATTGCTGCCACTAAGGAGGCTGGAGACAGGGCAAGCACACCACCTCCTCCTGGCACGTGCATAAAACCCTCTGCCCCACACCAGCCCCCTCTGCAGCACGAGACCTGCTAAAGGCAAGGTGGCAAAGATTGCAGACACACACACACACGTACTTCCATTACTCAGGAAAATTTTAACCGTTACACTAAACATAGCGCCTCCAAAAAGACACGTAGCCTCTGCTGGCAGAGTTTTTGCCTTGAGGTAAGAAACTTGTGCTACCACTTCTAGCGCATTCAGGCAGTACAGCTAAAATGAACCATTTGGCTACAATTTATACCGTTTAAAATAAGGCAGCTCGTTTAGATGGAGGCAGGTTGGCAAGTGCTTACAGGAGCACAGGAGAGCTGAAGAACACCTTCCCCCGCAAGGGGCTACAACACCTATACAGTTATCGAAGCACCGCCAGGACAAAGCATCAAGCCTGTGGTTTAATCCTAGGATCAGGCAGCTTATTTTCAGGTTTTTGCCAACTAAAAATCACATAAAGAGTAGAAGACATTAGGATGTTGCACTCAGAAATCTCAGAGCAGCCAAGAGGCTGGTAAAACTTGCTTAAAAAAAAATAATAATGTGTAAGTGGGTCAAACTTGTAAGCCAGCATTCTTGTTTCACAGGCTAGTTTTAGATGTAGGGTATTCCCAAAGCAAGCAGCTGAGGTCAACATGGAAAAGTTTCTGTAAGGGAATTGAAGCCTATTACTGAAAAAATTACACCAAGGAAAGAAATAACACACACAGAACAGATGACAATTGTTCACTTGTAAAAAAGAAAATCCTCTGTTGATGTATTTCCCCCTACTGTAAAGAGGCTACACTGGAGAAGCAAATACAAAATCAATTTGCAACAGAAATACCTCAAAGGATGTTGTACAACTAGGACTTCCACTGTGTACATTTTCTCTTCTACATCTTTCATTTGACTCTTGAAAGTCAAGTGCAAATTTTCATAGAAAACAGTAACAGATGTACCTGCAGAGCTCATGGAAGGAAAATACGCTTGGAAGAGTATTCAGTAGGACAACCTACTCTGCCTAATGCCATAATGAAAAAAGCCTCCAAACTTACAAACTTTCTAATTCTATTTAACTTTATGTTAACTATTTAACACCATGGGAAAGCTCAGGGCATTTATACAACATCATAAAACATTATATACAACATTCCTGCCCACCTTTGTACACAAATACAGATTTCTTGTATAGCTACTCCTCAGTGTGAAACATTCTTCAAATTCATGGAGTGTAGAATGACCAGCCAACTTAATTCTACTCTTTCCAACAATAATTTTAGCAAATGTCTCAGCTTTGGGAACAAAATAAAAAATAAAAATTGGGTACCTGCAGCTGTGGAGTCAAATGCGTTTCATCTGTTTGCAACAGAAAAATATAATTTACAGATCGCTTCAGCATGAGCACACACTGGATAGTCAATTTGTTTTTAAACAAGCAACTGTTACACAACATTTTACAGACATTTTAGCTGTAAGAGTATATCCTATTAAAAAAACCAAACCAACAGTTGTGATGTCACCAAACAATGTAAGTGGAAATAAAACACATGACACATTGTCTAGAAAGTCTAAACATCTGTAACCACTTACGTCCACAGACAGAGCCGTGCTACAGAGTGGATGTGGTTAATTACCGTTTGATATACTAGCCCTCAGCACACAGGAGATGGTGATGAAGGATAAGGCTTGCAGTCTGACCTGTGCCGTTGTCCAAGTATAACTGACATTCTAGCCGGGTTTCAAGGGATCCTTCCTTCCTTCGCCCAAAGCTGCAGATGCTAAGTACCTCACCACAGATGGCTTGCATGAAAGACAAATCATTACACTGAACAGGAAAACGCAAAAAATAGGAAAAATGGAGAATAAGCGGCTCCCAAAAAACATCCACTGTCCAAGAGCATAAGAAGAAATAAATCCCTTGCAGCAGGGTAAAGAAACAAACTATTCCAGCATCTATTTGCCTGATCATTAAGAACACAGTTATGGTGGTGGACAACTATTTTTTAATCATTATCTTTTTGCTGTTCTTCAGCTCAGCGCCCAGATCTCCAAGTCTTAAGTTTTGTCTCTTAAAAGAAGAATGACTAAAGAACTGCTCCAAGAACTGTTTCTGAAATGACTCAACACACTGAGAAGACTCAGGGCCACCAGCTGTGGAATCCGAGGGGCAGCCAACACAAGCACACATCGCCCCCGTGTGCTTTTGCTCTGAAAACACTTCTTTTCCGATCATTTTGTAGGTAAGCTTCAACTGACATTCGCCTTTCTTTCAGGACACTTGCAACAGTGGAAAAACTGCAGTCCCACAACTACAAACCCAGCCAGACTCCAGGGGGGAACCAGGCTCATCGCCGCCTGAATGCACGTGATATCCTCCAAGCGTTGGGCTCCTCGTAGCGATTGTACAGGGGCTCCAGCCGCTGCTGCTTTTTCTGTTTGCTCAGCTTGGTTGGATCAGAAACCTTGAAGAAAGCTGGTGCAAATTCCACCAGCCAGCGAGGATCGATAGTCGTCACTTCACGCATATATTCCTTGGTGGTCAGCACCAGTTCATGATACACCACCCTGTAAAAAGGGAGAGCAACTTTGGAAATCACTTTTTCCAAACAAGAAGAGACAAGACAAAGGCTGGAGTATCTAAGCTTGCCCCTTTATTTCAGTTTCACCCTCCTTCAGTAGAAGGCTCCTTACAAGCTACAACACAGGCTCCAAAAGAACCATCCAGAAGAACTATCTTCTTTTTCCCCCTCCTACTTCACGACTACTCTTCAGCGTAGAACTACTTCAATCCATTTAAAACAATTCTCTCCTCCCTCACCCTCCAACACTCTGTGTTTTAAACTCACTTCCACAACACAGAAACACAAAGCTGTGGGCTGCCAGCCTGGCCCTGGCTCACAAAACAATTCTCACCTCTGCGCAGGCACTGATTTTAGCAGCAGAAAGAGCCAAAAGCTCTTGAAATTTTCTCAGTCTTCTCACTGCTGAGAAATCAGCAGCCTATACTTCCATCTGTACTCCACAAATAGCGCACACCACAACCTTTTCAGTTTTGAAGTCTGAACCGAAAGAGAAAATTACGTGATACTGCCTTTCTTACCATTCTGGCTGCCTGTTGAAGAGAGCACTGGATGGGTGGATATAGACAACTTGTTGATCAATGAGTGTCCGATAACCCTCCTGGGGATCCTTCTTTGCTGCATTTCGGAAGAAGCCACTACAGATGGCCTTCTGGACTCGAACCGTTGCCTTCCCACAGGATACCACATCCAGCTTGTGCCTGTCAGAGAAGAATTAAAGAGAAAAAAAAATTTAAGAGTTCTCCAGTTTTGGGTGCAGTGACCAACATCAGATTGTTCAGCTACTACACTGTAAGAACACTAAGAAAACCAATTCCTTCTTGGCATGCTCACCTGTCCATAATGCCCAACATCTGCTTGCGGATGTCCTGTGCCCTGCGTAAGGATCGGGCCTGGATAAAATTTTCGTAGCACCAGGGGTTTGAAAACTTATTATTCTTCCAGGAATTGTACACAGCCAGCAGAGTGAGGTGGTCACCTTCTGTTTGATGGAACTTGGCTTTCTTTTGATCAGCAAGTGCTTGTTTATCCTAACACATAAAATATGTATCAATCAGGTATCATATCACATCATAGAGACAATCCTCGTGCAACATGAAGGACAGTTTTACCACAACTTCTTAAGTCTCTCAAGAACCATGATATAAGTGGGAAAACAACATAAAATTTTGAGTGGTGAGTGACTAAGGACCAAGTAACGAGAATCTAAAGGTTACTGGGATTGCTCTCACTAAGCCAAAACTACACCTGTATGAAAGGAAAGCCTAGACCCATCCTGCCAAAGAGACCTCATGTAGACTCTCCTAAAGACTCTCCTACGGGTGACAAGAACTTCACCAGACATGATGAAAAACTGTTTTTGTCTGGTTGGGTTTTTTCCTGATACTTTTTATTCAATTTCAGTCCCTATTTTCAAAAGGACGCTTCAAAGTAAATGGCTCATTTACGCTGTACGAAGCATATGCATGCATTGAACTACCTAGTTTTTTATTCCTCTAGAAGAACCTCAATTACACATCAACCAAGGTGCCGAAGCTTTGACCCTGCTGGCCTACCCACCTCTCCCCACTTCTCCGATCTGAAGATAAAACATTAATCAAACACTGTGGCTACACAGATCAGAACTGAAGTTAACAGGCTGCACTGCAGCAGGCCAACATAACAAAGAAAAAACAGATTCAAGAGGAGGCTGCTGTTGAGGAATCCTACCACAGCATAGTCTGCTGCTTGCTGACTTAAAAGAAATCAGCACAGCATAGGATTGCCATGAAAAAAATACCTTCTGCGTATCTGAAAATGACAAAGGCGTTCTGAACAACAGAGCCGGGACTGACTTGGTTTAGGGTTGTATGTGTTTACTGGGAAATGCAAAAGAGAATATGAGACTTCTAACTTCCATCTTCCCATCTGCAAAGAAAGCACCAACGTACACACCTACAGGGTACTTAACCAAAAAGTACAACAGAAATGTGACGTATGAGCAGTAAAACCGAGCTACAGGTTTATTTTGGCAAATAGGCTCACTCTCTAACACCCGAGGCAGGCACACAAAAAGCACCCAAACTGTAACACTGCTGCTTCTTGGCTGCATTCCTTACCTTTGGCCTGTAGAACACATTCTGTACAGAGAGCATGGAGACTATTGTTAACATTTCCTCGCTGCATCCCAGATGTACCGACATGATCAACATCTTACACAACATAGGCTCCAAGGGAAATTCTGCCATCTGCAAGAAAGGTGTTTCAGGGTACCCTGCAACATCTTGGGAAAATCTCGAGTTTTTTCTCAAGGCATTGCTCTTTCTTCATGCTTCCCTTCTTAAGTGGCGTGCTTTACACCCAGAGTAACTTTACTCAACATGAAGCAAATTATTTATCCATATTCACTATCACAAGAATATCCCGACACTTCGAAATTTTTAAACATTAATAAAAGCAACCTTATGAATGAGGAGAAATATTAGCAGCTCCTTAAAAAGCAGAAGGTACATAACTATGGTAAGCAAAAAGTTACCAATAAAGCATAAGAGAATAATAGGAAAAGGAAACTAACAGTGCCAGGCAAGTCCTTAGACACGTACTCTCATGTCACCCCCTAAATATTTGCAACCCAGCCCATGCTAAGAAGTATTCTATTTTGCCTACCCTGCGCCCAAGTCGAGTGAGCAGTCCCTCATCATCCAGAGCTCCCAGAGTGTACAGCTGCTCCATGGCAGTTATCAGCGTTTCCATCGGGGGAGCATCCATGAAGTCAAAGGAGAGCAAATCATTGATGCCCATAGCCTAAACAGAGGGAGGGGAAAAAACTCAAAACACTGAGAAGGAAGACACCAAACTCCAGCCAGAGACACGTAACCCTCAAACAATGAGGCACTACAGAACCTTAAGCAACGCTAGCCTCAGGTCCTTATCCTGACTGTAACGGCAGTCACAAACACATGGCTGTATTTCTACACTTGAGATAATCTGCATTGGCTTTCACCCCCCATCCAGTTTGCTGGTCTCTTTGGTACCGGTTCCATACACCTCCCAGGCAAGATGATTCAATTGAGGAGACACACAGGCTAAACGCTGGTTTTGCGGACTTCCTGCCTTGTAAACCAGTGTGGCTTGACAGCTCCAATGCACACTAAATACATCTCCACACTTCCCCTTGTTCCCAGAAAGGGGGAAAGGCAACAGCTTCCCCAGCTGCTATGTACTGGGTTAGATCCAGTCTGCGGACTCCCAGAGGGGTGGTACACATTTGGAATATGTGTAAGTTTGGAGATCAAAAATCACTTTAAAAAAGCATCTTATCGGTTAACAACATAAGATTCCTGTTCCTCAGACCTCCTGCAGCTAACTGTTCTGTGCAGCTGAGGCCAGTCATTTAGGTGGACATTCAACATTACAACCCTCAATAGCAAAACGGAGGAGCAAGCTCAGTGCCTGAGAATTGGATTTGATGTAGTCTCCCCTCCAAAATACCTCCGTTGACTAGAAGGATCTGAAACTACCAAGCACTTCACGAAGCTCATAAAGGCACAGACTCATCTACTGAAATGCTTATGATCGTGTTGGCTTGTTACAAGATGCTGAAATACCCACCTTCAGGGAAAGCACCGTACTGGCCAAATTTGTTCTCTGGATTTCAGGCACATTGGTGGTTAGCATTTCATCTCGATAAGCACGCTCTGTGTATAGCCTATAGCATTTTCCTGGGCCTGTTCTTCCAGCCCTTCCTGCTCGCTGCTTTGCTTGAGCCTAAAGGTTACAAGACATCTCAGTGAACAGGTCCGAACAGGCACAGGTGAAAACAAGTAAAATAAAATCATTATTCACAAGTTTTTTCCTATTATTAGAAAGAGATTTTCAATACAACACAGGAAAGTATGTATTCTTTAGGCACAGCCTCAAGGCCTCTCCGAAAGTTATCAGAAATGTGGTTTCATTATTGTCTTCGCTTTACTTCCATGTGCTTGAATGCCACATCATCAAGATACACATTACTAGTGGGGGGGTGGGGGAAGTAAAAAATAAAAAAATAAAAAATAAAAAGAGAGTCAAACACAGAACGCCTACCTGTGAAATCGGTGTAACAACCAGCTGGTCAATCCCAGTCTTGGAGTTATAAACTTTCTGCTTCACAAAGCCAGGATCAACTACATAATATATTCCATCAATAGTCAAAGATGTTTCAGCAATGTTAGTGGCGATGACAACCTGCAAACAACAGTTTGGTTCAGCACCAGTTCTGTGTCTGGTTGCCAAGCCAACCATGTTCCTCAACTTAATCCACTCTACCTGATGCAAGCAGTTTGTTATAAATGCAACTACTATCACTTAAAAGATAAACTGTTCACAGAGGAACAGAAAGAAGAGTTACCTACTGTCAAAGATGGACAGGTTTTAAGTATCTGCATTTGGTTTAGATTTGGGCAATACGGGAGAAAAGCATGATAAAATCTGTAATTAAAAGCAAGTGAAAGATCACTGTAAGTTCGTAAGCAGACTGCACTGACGTCAGGGGGAATTCCTGCCTACCACTCAAACACAGTGCGTATTTGGAGAAGCATCTTCCAGAAAACTATCTCAAGATATTCACTAGCTGTTTGGTAGGAAATTTACATCCATCCAACAGGAACTGCATTTAGATCTCATTAAAGTTAATATCCTTGAAAGGCAGCATTAAAAAACACGTCGAGCACATTCCACACAGGTCTGCTAAACCATATGTTTTCATATACATTTTCAACGGCTTAGGTAACACGTACAGGCATGTATGCAACCAAAAACATGATCTACGCTACGTATGACACCTTTTCTCCAAAATTACACCATTTTGTCTGAAGCGGTAACTAACAGAATCAGAAATGCTAAAAAAAAAGTATGATTAGCAGCATAATACACCTCATCATTATAATATATCAGCAGAAGATGAAGCCACACTTAGCTGAAATTACCTTTCTGCTTCCTGGTGGGGCTGGGTCAAAGATCCTGGTTTGCATTTCACTGGGTAGAGCTGAATATACTGGTAGGATAATTAACTCTGGCACATCAGGTCCTAGAGATTTCATCCTCTCATAGAGGATTTCACAGGCAGTGTCAATCTCTTCCTGACCAGTCAGAAACACCAAAATGTCACCTACACAGGAAAGAAATGAAAACACCCACAGAATCAATTCTGTTCTGTGCAGCTCCTGCATGGCCACATTTCGATCCCTCACCTTTTCCATTTAAAGCAGAGGATCCCCAAGTCTTGCTGGCCCCTGGGCAGCAACTCTTAGCCAGAAGCAATGTACTTCTGTCTCTCACTCAACTTTTTCAACATTTTATTTACTGTATTTGCAAACAGTAGATGGTCGTGCCAAGAGCATTTTGCCCACATTACTAATACATGATCCGTGACTTACAGAATGACCTTGCTCATAGGTATTAAGAGTCCTTGAATCACCAATAACTCTACACCATTCTCCGCTCACCTGGTGGCTCTGTTAAGTGGATCTGCATTACTGTGATCAGACTGGCATCCAAATAATCTGTCTCTGGCTCTTTTGTGTACAGTATTTCTACTGGGTATGTTCTGCCAGGAATTGTGAAAATCGGTGCTTCGTAGAAATACTGAGAGAATTTCACAGCATCCAGCGTCGCTGACGTCACTATCAGCTTCATATCCTGCCGTTTCTGCACCGTCTATAGCAGGATAGAAAGTTCTCAGGTCATTTATTGCCTTCGGGACTATTAACATACACCACTTGACTTAAGTCAGAGAAATACGACCAGGAGTATCAGGCATTTTAATGCCTGAGTAGACAGCAACTCATTCCAGCCTCAGAATTTCAAAAAATTGACTGCTAAGGTTGCATTTCAAACCTTTCTTAGCAGCACCTATTAGGGAAAGCCTTTGTCAGAGAGGGAAGAGCAAAGCAAGAACACTCCTCTACTCATCCACCATTATGAGCATCGTGGATTGCCAATTCTCATTGTTTCTGCTGAATTTTACCTGCTTTGTCTTCACACAAAAGCTCATCTTATGAAAATTTGGACTACAAACCCTTACGAGCATTTGCTTTGCTTCAGAAAAGGCTCAGAGCACGTGAATGAACTTGACTTGTGTGACCTTGCCTTTCCCTGTGTGCTCCTACCCACACACAGCATACAGAGGACACTGAAGCAATAAAAATCAGATGTGACATTACCTTCTTCAGCAGTCCGAAGAGCACATCGGTGTGTATGGTCCTCTCATGGGCTTCATCCAGCATGATAATGGCATACTGGGTCAGATCAGGATCTATCAAGCACTCCCTCAGTAACATACCATCCGTCATGTATTTGATCACAGTTTCAGGGCTGGTGCAGTCTTCAAAGCGAATGGTGTAGCCAACCTAGAAAGAAGAGTTGCACAGAAACTGAAGCTACAGATTTAAGTTATTGGCACTGTTAATTCCCAGTTTTATTATTCTGCGAGCTCATTTCACAGCCTGCAAGGGAACAGACACATGAACACACAAGCAAACTAGCTCCAGTACTGATTTTTCCCATTTTTACTCATGCTTATTTTGGCATGTCCTTCAGCATGGAAATTCACCTCCTGTCCCAAGCAGCATCCGAATTCCTCCGACACCCTCTTCGCAACAGACATTGCAGCCACTCTGCGAGGCTGAGTACATCCAATCTTTCCTCTTGATGTATACCCTGCCTCAGCCAGGTATTGGGTAATCTGTGTTGTTTTCCCAGATCCCGTCTCTCCAATAACGATCAGAATCTGGTTGTCATGCACAGCCTAGAAAAGATCGTAATAGAAACACTTGTCAAAATAAATAAAAAAAAAACAACCAAAAAACACCAAAAGAACCCAAGAAAGCAAACAAAATCAACATAGCGTATCTAGGACTAGACTGAGCACCTATTGCTCTTGCTCCAGCTGACCAAACCAAAAATCATACAAGTGTTCTTACTGATCAAGTCAGCAAACTGCTTAACCATTTATCTGGCTCATCGCTTGCCGACACAATCCTGGCTTCAATTTTGACTTATATCAACAAATATCTGGAGCTTTAATGAAGTATACAGCTATATATGATCCTTTAAAATAATTATTCCAAACTACAGCTCTGCACTTAAAATTATCAACTGGCTATGCACCTGTCAATAAGCTGAACCAAGAATACTTACTTTAAACTATTGCTTGCTCAAACAAGAATGCCATTTCAAGAGTCTTACTTGTATCAGCTGCTCCTTCAGTCTGAAGATTGGGAGACTCTCTCTCTGCTCAATGATGGAAAGCTGCGTCTTCTTACCATAAGAAGCTTTGTTGCCACCAAATGCATGTTTCTTCCATTCTGGGATATCATTGGGCATCATCCCAATACCTCGCATGTTTGCAGCTATTTGTCTTCCATCCACTAGGAAAGAAACAATTTCACCACTGCATGTAGTTTCACACAGCACAGACCCTGATGATCCTGCTCCTACTGTTCCAATACGCATGCTTTCTATATTTGTGTGTTTAAGTATTTTTTTAAGTTCCTACTGAGATGTGTTCAGACATACCATCAGGGAGAGGATCCACCCAGTGTGTGTTGAGTCCCATGGGGATAGAATCCATCTCTGCTTCTCTCTGGGCTTGTTTAAGTTCTCGTCTCTCTTTAGCTAAAGCACTCTGCATCATTGCAGCCTGGGACAAGGAACCGTCTGGATTCTGGAAAGTAAGTAAAAAGATTTCAAGCGGTCCCAGTCCTCCAGTAAGAAAAAGCAGAACAGAGAAAGTATGTTCTAACACACTTATGTGACACGAAATGTGCATTAGCCTGCAGCAGCAACCAGTTTTATTATTCCACTTACTATTCTACAGTTAAGGAAGAATCCAGCCTGGTAAGTAAAGAAAGGACCTTCAGTTCAGTGGTAATGTTTTTCAGGGCTCCCAGGTGGAAATGTCCAGGTGGAAAACTGGTTATTAAATTCCACGATATTTATTTAATTAAATCAACCATATTGGTTTTAGTCCTGGAAATCTCTTACCTTTACTATTTTGATGGGACTCATATCCATGCTCTGTTTAGTATGACCTCGAAGGAATGGTGGCTCTTCTTCAACCAACTCAATCTCAAGGTCCTCATCTAAAATCCACAAGTGACAATTTTTATAGAAAAGCTAAAGATCTTTCAAGTACACAAAAGTACCTCTTCAAACAGTGCTTGACAAAGTGCTTAGTTTTAAAAGTGAAAACACCACAAATAAAAAGAATGCACAGACAGGGCACATCCAAACGTCACTAACAATAAGGCTAGAGCAACCCTAGCTCCAAATGTTTACGAGAGCAAATTGTGAGATGCTTCACATCCTCTTGTATCATCATCTCTTTCTGAATCAAAACACAATCCGAAACACAAGGAATTTACAACAACAAGAAGACTACTTGGAAATCCTACCTTCTTCATCATCAACTTTAGGAAGAATCCCAGTCTCCTCATCAAAGTCAGGAAACTCTTCCTTGGAAAGCACATTAGCTGCAATCATCTGGGAAGAGAATGTATACAACATGAATTTGCTCCCATAAATGAACATAACTCATACCTACAAGGTCTGGCTATTGCCAGACCTGTAAAACAGGAACAAAGAAATGTTGTGATTTCAGGAAAAGGAAAATACATTCTAGCACCTCTCCCCATGTCATCCAGTCTCTGAGCAAATAGTCCTTTTGTTATTCTAAATACCATGAGTATGAGACAGCTGGCTTCGGCATGGCAGGGCTGCACCGATAACCAAATACCACCCAAGTGTCACCGGAGTTATTCCCCAGGTCACAGCGATCTCTGGAAGTTACCTGGCCCAACTCAAAGCAGAGCTAACTTTACAGTTAGAACTAGCTAAAGTCCCAAATCATAAGAAGGTGGCAATTTAGAGGTGAGGAGTAAGTTAGACGAACAGCAATGGAGCTGTATTCTAGTTCACGAAACCCGCTAGCAACTTTTCTGACACCCTATTTCCCTCAGTACAAAACACACCTGCTTTATTTCCCATTTCTCTGGGTCTGAAATTCGGGTGAGGCGTTTCCGTTCAAGGCTATCGTCCTCCACCTCCGGGGCGTTCACCAGCGACAGGTGACTGGGTCTGTCCGGGTTTCTCATAGAAGTTTCTTCATTGCTCTCTCCAACCAGGTTTCTCCTCCGGTTTGGGTTCAAATCTTCCCCAGTGTCTTGATCAACATCCTACATTACGAGTGATTAATTAATCAGTTCTATCTACATTGCACTTCCCTTTATCTATTAACTCTAACACAGGAGAAAAAGCAGAGTACACTTCTCAGAGAAACTACTGCCGACAACAGCCCATATACAGAAAATGCTGGTTTGCGTGCTTTTTTTTAAATTTTTTTTCAGCTGGTACTGTGAAGTAAGTATACCCCAAGGCCTGGAACACTCTACTCTGCCTTGGCAATAGCAGTGATTTAGTGTAAAATGAAATACTTCCCTGAGACTGAAACAGGAAGACAAACATAGCAACAGCTTGAGGTTTGCCTTGTCACTTAGCTAACATGCCAAGTGGAAACATTCTTAGGAACACTACATCAAAAACAAGAACCTACAGAAAATGAGTAAACAGTAATAAGCCACTTAAATACAGAACAGTAACTCAATTTGTTTAACTCCCACTTGGATGGTTATGTATTAGTTTTCAACAGACAGATAAAAAAATAGCAAAAGAGGTAATCTTTAAGAAGTTTGGCACCATGCATTCTATTATAAGCACTATAGAAAGTCTTCCATACCTTCATGCTCAGGCTTGTTTTGGAGCCAGTAAAGGATAACACTTTGACTTTTACTCTTTGTCCTTTGCTCACAACATCAGCAACATTGGCAACCCGTCCTTCTCTTCGAAGCTCTGAGATGTGGACCAAGCCCTCCCAACGCTTCCTGCAGGTGAAACAAACAGAGGGGTATGAGACGTGCATTATTACTCCGACAGCTCCTCTGATCATTCAGAGTCTGAATTCAAATGTTTTGTTGTCCACCAATTGTGTGAGTTCGTAAACTGGTTTTTATAGGAACATTCTCTGCTGTCGAATTTATTTTGCTGAAAGAGACCCTCATTTTGGCATCAAAGCCAAGCATCCCTTATTGTAGGCTCACAACCTCTTTAAGATACTAGCAGAAAAGAGAAAATCGGAAGGAATAGTAGCAGATTCATTGTGCACATCAGAAGGTACCTTAGTCCTTCCAGCTGCACAAAGCATCCAAATTGCATTATACTCGTGACTTTGCCATTGTAGATGTCTCCAATGGAAGGCTCCTCAGGTGGCGGACGGTCTATGTGCTTGTCTCTCCATCTCTCATTGCTTTTCTCATTGTACTTCTCTCGGTCCTTACGGTCCCTACTGGGACTCCGACTTCTGCTCCTTGACCGGTATCTGGATTTTCCCCTGTTCCTATCCCGAGACCTAGAGCGAGATCTGTGCCTTCGTTTCCTGTCCCTGCTACGACTTCGGCTCCTCCTCCTTTTCTTTGCCCTAAGAAACAAACATTACACATCTGCAGTGAAATTCCACGTACGAACAGAGCGAGCAGGCAATGCAAACGGCCAATACTCATCCCGCAAAGACATACTAGCAACCTACCGGTGGTCACTGCTCCTCTGCTTGGCCTGCCTGTCCACACTAGGCATCAGAGCTTCAAGCTCTTTAAGCGCGTCAGCTGCCACTTTCACATCATCTTCATCCAGCATATTCTGCAAGAACAGAGAACCATTCTGTAGGGCGGCTGATAAAAAGTCTGCAACAGAGAATTAATCCCCAGGAAAGCCAACCACATGCATATCTATTTAGAAGGAATGTAAAATAAAGAAAGATCAGACACATTGTGTGATGGTGGGGGGGCAGTAATAAAGCTATCGCCCTATTTTGGCACAATATTGAGACAATTCTGCTTTTATACAAAAGAGAGCTTAATCTCAACACTTCAAGTTATTACAGAAATATAAAACGCCAGTCCCTTGTAGCATCTATATGTTCAAAATATTTATCTAGTTTGTAATCCATCGTTACTTTGAACATTACATAAGGAAGACCAGGCTACACATTTCATGTCACAAGAGCCTCATCTTCCAGGTATTCTGCAAAACAGTATGAACGTGGCAACTGCTGTAACGGCTGTTCTGGGTAACTGTATACAATAACACCGGCCTGTGCCTCTTTTGGATTTCACTTCTCATAGTCCCGCTTTTATGCATGCATTAGTGTGACACACTCGCATTAACATGAAAAAACCCTTGAAAATAAGAGCGGAAAAAAAAGTTAAAATAATTACGTTTTCACATACTCACAAAATAAAACTGAAATTATGACCTTACCCTAACGTTGGGATTGTCTGGCCTACAAAGGGCTGGAAACAATTCCTTCAACTTTTCCTTCTCTGATTTGGGTTTGACAACTGTCTCTGATTTTGAGATGAAAAACAAAAAAAAAAAACAAACTTAGAAGAACAAGAATTATTTGCTCTTGATTTTTCTGTAACTGAATATAAAGTTTAACTTCCACCTGAATGCAAAGGTTGATAGACACGATACAGAGATCCATTTCAAAAATTACAGTGTTACCTTCCTACAAAATAAATTCCGATTAGTCAATCTGTGAAATACAGAAATACTCTGAATAGCGTACTCAGTATGTTTTGAGTGCCTAAACAGCTTTGCTAATCTACCACTAACAACAGAGAGACTCTGACTGCAATGATAAGATAAAAGGTCTTGCCTTACAGGACTAGAGCAATAAATTACGTTAACCTCACCAAACAGGGCCAAAACCTACAAAAGACTGAAGAGTTTCGTTTTCCTTTTTACACTGAACCATTAAGAGACAAGATTACGCCTACCTTTGCTAGTAGATGGTTTTGGTGGAGGCCGCATTGTCTGTATGAGGCGCAGCAAATTACTGATAAGAGAATCCTGAAAAATTTAATAAAATACTTCAATCTAAGAAATGACCTGAACGCTATTTTTCATTATTAGAAGGCACAAGTGAGGGTTTATTAGCAGGACAAGAAGCTCAATTCTGAAGATGCAGGTTCATTTTTAGAAAGTAACACTGGATTTCATGTACATCCTAAAAAGAGGTAAGTTGAATCGGAGATGATTATGATAATTCCATGTAAATGACTTTTATACTTATCACCTTTAACCACCTATTTAATCCAACTATAGTTATTTCCGAGAAACTCATGATCACAGCATCCAAGTATCATTAAAAGACTTACAACAACATTTGCCTTTGTGAAAAATTGTTTCTTCTGTATTTTATACACTCAACAAGAAAATAAGCAGTTCCAAGTTCTCAGAAGGATGCTTTACAAAGATTACAAAAGTTTAAAAAAAAGGAGAGGGGGGAGGCTTTGCTTGATGAGATGGGCATATTCAAAAGCTAATTAGTGTACAGCTTTCCAGCTGAAGAAGACCAATAGTCACTCCTCACACTTAAAACAAAAAAGTCTACAAAACATACAAGGACAAGAACAACACATAAATAACACTCAGATCTCACTTACGGTGAACTCAGCACCATTCTTTTGAAGAACTGCTTTAAACGTGTCAAACGTAGTGTTTTTCTCAGCAAGACTTATCACAAACTCGGCTGTGAAGAAACAGCAGAAAGGAAATTAGAACAAATAATTAAAAGGCTGTGTAAGTACTTGGTGTTTGGGTCAAGGCTGCCACAACGGCAGGGCCCAGGGCAGCCCACCGCGCTCGGACAAGCCCCAGTGCTGCTCGCAGCAGCCGCGGCCGCCTCCCGAGGCCTCTCGCAGGAGCCCAGAGCGAAGCGCGTTTTTAAGAAAAATCACGGCGGTTTCCTCACTTCGAAAAGCCGCTTGACAAGACTCGTCCTGGTCGCCAGAAACGGCTACGCCCGCCCTTCCCCCCGCCGGGCCAGGCCCGCGCCGCGGCAGAGACCGGCCAGCCATGCCCCGGCAGCCCTGCCGCGCTCACCCAGGTCCTTGTCGTTGATGCCCAGGTGGTTGTCCAGCTCCGTGCAGACCTTGGAGACCAGCGACAAGTACTCGAGCTTCGCGAGCTCCTCCATGGCCGCCAGGTCCGCCATGATCCCTCCCGCCACCGCGCACGCGCCGCGCCACTTCCGGATCCGGGGCGCGACCGCCCCGGCCGGCGACGCGGGCGCTGACCATAGAGAGGGCGGAGGGTGCCAGAGCGACTCGTGCCTGGGGCCACTCTGTGACACCGGCTTTGTGACCGGCGGGGGCGGAGCGGTAGCGCCGGAAACCCTCGCACAGGGCACAGCCCCGCGGAATTAAACTTTATAACTCAGGGTAGGTTATAAAGCAGTGCGTTTCATTCACCGGCGGGCATCAGGGTGGATAATTCCAAAAGCACCGGCTGCCCCACTTCTTTGTGCACGTGCGATTTAAAGTTTACATTCATACATATTCCATCGATGCCCGAGAATAGGTTGGGTTAGGGTAATTAGTCTACCAAGAAGTCATTAACAGAAGTTTCTTCCCATTTGCGCTTGCACACTCTCTCCTGGTGCGGATCGTGGGGGTCGCCGAGGATGAAGGCTTAGGAGTCTCCCTCTTGTCACCTTCCCTCTTCGTGCAGACTCAGTCGTGTCCCCAGTTCCTTCCCAACCAAAACCCAGGACAGACCCAGTTTTCCTGGCTCAGGGCACAGACGTTCACATACCGGTGTCGTCTTATCAGCACAGGAGCATCCCAGCCCCACCTTACCAGTACAGCGGGCCCCAGGACCGGGCCTAACTTGCAAAGTCACCTGTGAAGCTCCTCTTTGTACATGCAAAGAGAATTTTAATTATTCTGAGTTTTCCGTATCCTATTAATCCAGTGATTTCTAAGCTTTTATCACAGCTGGCACAGCTACC
Organism: Falco rusticolus; assembly: GCF_015220075.1. Classification (NCBI taxonomy): domain Eukaryota; kingdom Metazoa; phylum Chordata; class Aves; order Falconiformes; family Falconidae; genus Falco; species Falco rusticolus. The sequence goes on from NC_051204.1 coordinate 2,753,105, forward strand.
CCATCCAGCCTCTGCCCCCCAGGACGGTGAGTCTCGGCTGCACATCTCTCCCCCCAGCTTCCCCAGGAGCAGGTACTGGGGCACAGCTGGAACAGCTGCAGCAGAGGGACCCACCAGCCAGGCAGATGCAGAAGGCACCGCAGAGTCCTGATGCGCAGGGAGGCTGCTGGAGTGGGACACGGAGCTTCTCCATCCCTGCTCCAGGGAGAAAGCCGATAGCTACTGCTCCAGCCTCTTGGGATGGAGGGGGCCATGAGGAGCAGCCCTGCAACAGCCCCGGGAGATGCGCTGGCTTGGGAAGCGTGTTTTGGGGTAGGAGCAGAGACTGTCTCCAATAGTCCAACTATTCCAATGCCCTGGCTCCATCCTTCAGTGGGACCAACACAGGAACATGCTGAACCACTGAGAAAAGATTTCAGTCCAGCAACTCCCAGGCTCTTATTTGACCATCTGGGATGCACCAGGCAGCTCCTAAACTGCAACCCAAGGGGTAACTCTTAACCTCACTCACGTGGGGGGATCCCACTGCCACCCTCAGAGGAGAGAAGGCTGCTGAGGCTGCTCCTCCTGTAAAGTGTTGGGTAATTCTGCAGCTTTAGACAAAAACAACCAAAAAACCCCCCACCAAACCGATACACGACACCCCCCCCCCCCAGCTGCTTCCTGACATTGGTGTAAACTGAGCTTTTCCCATTAGAGATGAACTATCCCGTGCTTCTTCACATTTAAAACGTTAAATGCCAAAGCATACAGGGGAACGATACAACAAACAGCATGTGCTGGCCCCCAACCGCCATCGGCAGGAAAGCAGCAATCTTTTTCGTCCACGGTACAAAATGCATTTTCTTCTCACCGAAATGGATGTCATTAAGGAACAGTTAGTGGATGAGCATGTTTTTAAAAATACGTATATACAAAAATGCCTATTCTCCCTTGTAATACGGGACAGCTTAAAACAGCAGTCACCCAAGAGCCTCTCTCACAAGGTGTTTTTCCATGACACGCAGTAGTTTTTCGTAAGACTCAGAGACATGGATACATCAGTCCTGTTTCTTGCTCTTATCTGCAGGTTGTGCAAGTTTCATTCAATGCGGTGGTGCAGATGTGATCCAGCCAGAAAGCCTCAGCATAGTCCTTCTTTTGCAAGTTATGAAATACTCAGAAGTGCCAAATTACGCGAGGAGGAAACATCTAGTCAGCCTAATTGGGTGCTGCCTCTGAAGTAGCAGTGAAAGCCGCTGGGATCGGGCACGGAGACACAGCCCAGGCACTGGGCACCCTGCTGAAGCATCAGCTATGGTGAGGCCAGTGAAAAGAGCCAGCTGCGATCTGAAGGCAGCAGATCCAAGATAATGCTAAGTACGTTCCCATCTTCACCTGAGAGATGCAAGTGTTATCCAGGAAACACGGAACCTCCTCTGTTGAGAAGCCCAGAAGTTTGTCTCCCTACAGCTCTCCTTCGTGGTGGAATCCACTGCGCCCCAAAGCTCTGCCAGCCTGGCCCTGTCACGGCAGGAGATGGTACAAAGGGGGAGGTAGCGTGGCATTCCCCCGGCAGTCCACGTACTGGTAGTCTTCAAAAGCCAGCTGCTCCGAATGACACAGGTATGTGCAGGTCAGGGTCCCCCTGCGAGGGAAAAGCAGAGCACACAGGGCGGGTGGAGTGTTTATGGGGAAGAACCTGGGGGAAGGGCAACAAGGGAGGCATCATGGTGGGAGTCTGTTAGAGACCACCCAAGCAGGGCAAACAGGCAGGCAAAATATTAAATATTCTATGAGCAGCTGGGAAACACCTCACCATCGCTAGCCCTTGTTCTCGTGGGGGACTTCAACTTACCAGGTGTCTGCTGGAAATACAACACAGCAGAAAGGAAAACACTCTAGAAGGTTCCTGCAGTGTGCAGAAGAGAATTGCCTGACACAGCAGGTGAGCCAGCTAGGGAAGGTGCCCACTGGATCTGTTGTTTGCCAACAGAGGACTTCAGGGGGTGCAGAGGAGCCAGCAGTGTGCCCAGGTGGCCAAGGTGACCAAGAGCATCCTGGCTTGTATCACAAACAGCGTGGCCAGCAGGACTAAGGCAGTGATCATCCCCCTGTGCTCGGCACTGGTGAGGCTGCACCTCGAGCCCTGTATGGTTTTGTGCCCCTTGCTACAAGAAAGGCATTGAGGTGCTGGAGCGTGTCCACAGAAGAGCAATGAAGCTGGTGAAGGGTCTAGAGAACAAGTCCTGTGAGGAGCAGCTGAGGGCACTGGGGGTGTTGAGCCTGGAGAAAAGGCAGCTGAGGGGCGACCTCCTCGCTCCCTACAACTGCCTGAGAGGAGGTTGCAGTGAGGTGGGGTCGTTCTCCTCTCCCGAGTAACAAGTGATAGCACAAGAGGAAACAGCCTCAAGTTGCACCAGGGGAGGTTTAGGTTGGATATTGGGAAAAACTTCATGGAAAGGGTGGCCCAGCACTGGGACAGGCTGCCCAGGGATGTGGTGGGGTCACCATCCCTGGGGGAGTTTAAAAAACACAGAGATGGGGCGCTTGGGGACATGGGTTAGTAGTGGACTTGGCAGGGCTAGGGTAACAGTTGGACTCGATCTTAAAGGTCTTTTCCAACCTGAATGATTCTACGATTCCTGAAGGAATCTATGACGGACTCTGTGACAACAGCCTGCAGATGGTGAACCTACAGGTCCATCTTCCAAGAGCAGGCTCACAACCTGGAGTCCATCACCCCATATGCACAGGGAGATCCACCTGGCGAGCACAGGCTACATTAAAAGACAATTTCTGCTGCAGGGTTTTCCAGAGTGGCTTAAACTCAGCTAATGAGGACCACTCTCGTTTCATGGCTGCATGGAGGCATTTAGTGCTGCTGTACCTCCTCCTAAGAGCTTCACCATCTTGTACCCCGGGTTTAGCTCTAAATCAGGCCAGAAGCTGTCCCAGCAGGAGCTGTATGACAAAACTGCAGTTATGCTCCTTCCTAGCAGAGAGGAACAGCTGTAGAGGACTGAAGGCTGTGGGTTGATTAGCATTGATAACATGCAGTAGATAGCCCAGTGCAAGGCCACAGCTACATATTACTAAGGCCAATCAACCCACTGCCTTCATTCCTCTACAAACAGCCAACCTCAACTTGCTTTCCCAGCAGGGGCTGTCATACCCTAAAGCACGGTCAAGCTGAACATGGTCATCTGGTCCGTCCCCTGAACGGATAACAGGAGGCGCACCAGAGCCTGCTTTGTCCTGCTTTGCTCTCGGAACACTTGGAGACAACCATCCGCACATCTGCAGAGTCCAGGCATGAGTCTGCCCCCAGCACCACGAGGCAGGCAGGCATAACCAAACCAGTCAGTACTTCTAGTCCTGGACCGAAAAATTGCTTCCGACAGCTACAACCAGTATTCCAGAATAAAGTTTGCCAGGCCAGCTTGCCTTAAACAACAGTGACAGGGGATTTCTCAGGGTAGCAACAGCCTTGAAGAGTTATCTGCTCCTCACACCCCAGCACACCTGTCTGGGTAACAGCACATTTACGCTGTAGGCAGTCCTGGTCTTGAAGAGTGACAGCAGACCTTCAAGAAGGTCGTCAAGAAATAATGTAGCTGACAAATGTTAGCTACAGCTCTGAACCCAGGCATCACTTACTGTATATGCAGCAGAACGTTGTGAACTTTGACTTTTGTCCAGGTGCAAACGTTACTGCAGGAGAAAAGAGAGAGTCAGTTCCCCAGGAGCTGCCTGCACCACTCATCTCCTCTCCTCAACTACTCCACTGCTTCTCCAAAAAGGTCTGTCTTTGCAATATTATGACAACCGCTATGTAGGCAAAGTTCTTCAAGCACACCAGCAGCTATGAAAAATGTATCTAGAAAACATGTTTTCCAGGTGTAACTGTGGATTTACTAAGCACAGCCCTTGTAAACGTGCGATGCACCACCCTGTCCGCACAAAAACTTTGGCTGCTGTGAACTTCACACGGTTTGCTGGCCATTTGCAGAGAAATGCAGTTTGTACAAGGTACTCAGCTGCTCACTAACAGAGCACTTAAATATGACAACCTCGACTTCAAATATCATCACTTATCAAAATGGATGGAAAACTACATTGCTGAACCAACAGTAAGCTGAGAATAGCAATACATAGAAAAGGAAATTAGTTTTAAATGGGTGTGCCACACATATCCAGATAGCTTCACACATTAAACTGGGAAGGACACACTCCTCTTTACAGACAGGACCAGCACAAGGAATTTACTCAGGAAAAGCCTATAAGCATCACTTACTAACCAAGGGAAGAAATATTCAAGAATACTCACTAGGTGTTGTCATCCAATATCCTGCTGGCCACCATATAATAGATCTGCAAATGCGAACGGGAGAGAAAGCACATTTAACTGGTAATGTATACTGTTATATTTGCAATGTATATGCTATTACATTTAAATAATACTTTTAATCCGTATTTTCCCTAGTAGTACATTTTCATACACACACTACTAGTACACTTGTGTGAGCCTTTTCTTAAAGTCTGTTCCCTGTGGTTAATCCCTATATTGTGGATAAAATAAGCAATGCATCATTTACCAGACATGTTGAGTACCTGAAAATCACGAGACTTGGAATGCAACTTATTATTTGCACACTGCTGGCTAGCACTAGGCCTGCTATTTTTTCCTCAGTAAAAAAACAAGAAAAGAAATTCTATTCCGTTCCACTCTTTACAGCACACCGATTTCCTTGGTATTTCAAGTCCTATAAAGCCATCCATTAGACAAACGGGAGGGGGAAATAAGAAAGTCAAGATTTAGGGTAGACCTAGGCTCATGTTTTCACAGGCCTATGATTCAAAAGGAGTTACATCAGAAGAATTAAGACAGGAAAACGACCTTTCAGGACACATCCTGCAGGAAGTACGCATGAGCTAGAGTTACGTTAGGACACAATTCCGAGAGCTGAAGTAGGGAAAGCAGGACTCAAAATTAGGTATCTGAACCTGAATTTCAAGATCTAGCCTAAAAATTGTTTTTAACAGTAGATAAGAAAATAGATTCAGAAATTTTAGATCTAAAAAGGCCTTAAAAAGGTCACCCAAGCTACATGCCTGACCTTTATACAAAGGATGGATCAGCTGTGCTCAAACCCCACCAGGGTTCTGTCTAACCTGGTTTTAAGCTTGCCAGCATTTTAAAGCAAGGATGCAACCGAGCCTGCTACCCAAAGAGCGAGCAGATGCTCCTCACCCAGGAACGCATTAACTTCAAACTCAGCAACACGTAAATTCTTACAACACCCCTTCCCCAAGTGGGATGTGGAAGCTGCATGGGGAAAAGCTTTGGGTATTTGCAGGCAGATGACAAAAGAGAGGATGAAGTGTACAAGGAGCACCTCCCTGTCCAGGACATCCAGCTGAGTTTAGGAGAAAAGACAAGGAACAGCAGAGCTCACCTGGCCGCTCTGCAAAGGGTTCATGTTCAGCAGGGTTTTCATGGTAGTCTTCCCTACCACGATGGACTGGTGCAAAACCTCTACGTCTAGTTGCACAACAGTGACCACGTAGAAGTTGTCATTAGTTATGTTCAGCACGTTCTAGGGAGAGAAACAAAAAAAAAAAAACCCAATGCAAACCACAATTCACCTCGCAGCAGGGCCATATGTTCCTGTTGCAAAGCTACTTTAAATATATCCCTGCTATGAGCTCACAGCAACGCTGGGCCACGTTGTCCCTTTCACATCCTCAGCCATACGTCCAACCCGGCCACAGAGGCACATGCTCCGCAGCGTCTCCCAGGACAGTCCAAGGGGGACAACCAAGCAGCTCAAGGATGCAAAAGGATTCCCAGAACTCATCACAGCACTGCATTTACACAGCCCCTTCAGCCACTTGGTGCGACTTGCTTGTTTGCAGCCAGGCCAGCCGCACCTCTGATGCTGTAACATGCTCCAGACGCTGATTCCAAACAGCTGGAAAGAGGACTGCGATGGTGGGAATGGCAAGACTAACTCCAGACAGTGACCAGTCAGGTAGCCTGCTGTCCTGGTTTCAGCTGGGATGGAGTTAACTTTCTTCTCAGTAGCCAGGTACAGCGCGGGGTTTTGGCCGTGATGTGAGAACAATGCTGATAACCGCACTAAAGTTTTTAGTTGTTGCTGGGTGATGTTTATACTAAATCAAGGACTTTTTGGTTCCCTGGGCCCTGCCAGTGAGAGGGCATGGAGGGGCACGAGGAACTGGGAGGGGACACAGCCAGGACAGGTGACCCAAGGTAGCCAAAGGGATATTCCATACCATATGGCATCATGCTGGGTATATAAACTGGGGGAAGAAGGAGGAAGGGGGGGGGGACATCTGGCATTATGGCATTTCCCAATTAACCGTTACGTGTGACAGAGCCCTGCTGCCCTGGGGGTGGCCGAGCACCTGCTGCCCATGGGAAGCGGTGAATGAATTCCTTGCTTTGCTTTGCTTGCGTGCGCAGCTTTTGCTTTACCTGTTAAATTGCTCTTATCTCAACCCCGGAGTTTTACATTCCGATCCTCCCCCCCATCCCTTTGGGTGAGGGGCAGTGAGAGAGAGGCTGCGTGGGGCTGGGCTGCCGGCCGGGGTTAAACCACGACACGCGCACATGGAGCGGCACAGGCGATAAGCAGGGAGCCCTTCAGATCCACGCTTTGACTGCGAGCTGAGCGCTTACCGTCATGTTGAGAAATATACTGGTGGTGGTGGCATTAAAGCCAATGGAGGAGGCGTTCAGCCCTGCAGGCAGCACGGCGATGGAGCGAGGAAACAGGAAGAAAATACTGAGAGATGTTGTCAGCAGGCAAATCATCACAGCAAGGCACACATAGAGCTTCCTGCAAAACACCACCAGGGCCACCTGGTTTATCACCAGCACCACCAGCTGATAAACCATTCTCTTGGTTTATCAGCTGCAAGCACCTACAGTCCTGCTTCAGCTCCAAGGGAAAAGATGATAAAAGCTTGGGTGCCAGAAAACTGGGATGGGTTTGAGCAGAACTATTTGCCAATTAAAAAAAAAAAAAAAAAAAATCACAGCAGAAGCAAGGTAAGAGTCACACACACTGACACGGCACGGCACAGTACAAATTGCTAAGACCCCCAACAACCCCACACAGAAGGCTGTCCACCACCTGCTATTTCTGAAAAGATATGGGAAACACCAAACTTACCACAAGACAGAGCACAAAGAGCAAAACACCAGAAGACTGGGGCTTTCTTTCACACGCAGAAGAAATATTCAAAAGATGAGAAAAGAGGAAAGTTTAACAGGACTTACGTCCGTCTAGGCTTCAGTCTCTGGTCACCGTACGGAATCAGAGCCACCAGCTGTTTCTCTTGCTCTGAAGGAGGTGGCAGCAGATTAGAGACCACATTAAGCACAGAAGTAAATAAAGCAAATTGCACCGCAGGACATTGCACAGCAGCCTGGTGTCCATCTGCACTCATTTCACAAGCGATATTGCCCAATTAGAAGGCAAGCGTGATACAACTAAGATTTCGGTTTTGTTGCGGATTGTCTTCAAGTTTTACTGAATCTTTCTATATTTCGTGTTTGTTTGTGAAACTGTTAACTACAGGGACAGCTTGATTTTAAGAAGCCAGGCTCTACGTTTGCATTATGTTAACACTTATTAACCAACGATGTATGGGTTCTTGTCATTTGAAGCTGTGTAACTTGAAGCCCTTGCTCTCTAGACCATAACCAGAGCACCTGGGTTCTACTGGGTATAGGATGAGTTATTGGACCACTTGTGGCGAGGCAGACATCCAGCAGTCCAACTTGGCAACTAAACTTAGCTCTAAGGTGTGCCAAAGTGAACTACCTTCATTATAACACTAAAGAACACACCCACGGGTTAAGGAGACCCTTGCCCAGGTGACGACACTTCCTCTGCGCAAGCATAGCAACAGAAGAGGGTGACCCAGCAGATACTGTAATTATATACGAATCACTAAGCAATCATTGGAACCGGGAGTGTACAACCTTCTAACTTTTGTGTATAAATGTAAGGGTGAAATCTGCATAGGTGTGCTTGATTTGTGGAGATGCCACCCAGCACCTGGCGGTGCAATGAAGGAACGTCTGCTTCTTAATACTGCATTGGTGTCAAGAGGTTGGATTCCTGATTTTGGTGACAGTTTGAGCATTTCAATCTCTGGGCAGAAACAACCAGGGTGGGCTTCGAGTAATCCCCCTAGGAAAAGCACTACCTGCCCTCCCACACACAGAAGTCACAGGTGAGCTGGAGGTACCAGGACAGGACATTCCTAGACTAGATACGATAAAGACCAACTAGTTCAACCAAGGTCTCTAGGCAAAGAGAGACGTACCCACCTCAGAAGGCTGAAAAAGCACCAACACGGCACACAGAAGATTCACCTACCCCCGGGGATCCTTCCTGTTCCCTGACACGTTGGACAGTTGACACAGCCGCGACGTGCAATGCCCTCGCAGGGTCCACAGGGCAGAGCGGAGTCATTGATACTGGCGTAACTGCCGATTTCATCTCCAGCATCCAGCTGCCCGGGTAAGATCAGCTTGCCTTCGTTCTCCTTTTGGGCAGGTGTTTTCCACAACAGCGAAAGTTTTCCACCCATGGTTGAAAGAATTCTCACTAGGTGTCCAACGCAAAAATACGTTCAGAAAAGTGCCTCTGTGAAGCAGCCTCCGAGAGCAGCACCATCAGCATTTGTAGCAGATCACAAGTGCCTTAACATTTAGGAAGTTCTTGAAGCACAGCTCCGAAGTTACTGCAAGTGACTCTCTTAAAACCATTTATCTTCCAGACACCCCAGTTGCAGCAGGGTCTGAGTATGCCACTCTAAGGAACTGCGCACCAGGTTTTTTATCTCATAGCATTCCGTGAGAGAGGGGAACACTGACTCAAAGCTCCTGAAGGTTTCGAGACGACAACATAACCTGCAACTGCCAAGTTCTTGGCTGGTTGTTATTCACCTCCATCCAACAGGGAACTCGCCTGCACATCCAGGCCTTGACATTCCCAATCCAGCACAGTGTTCCTAACAGCAACAGTAGCCTGACTAAGATCAGAGAGTGCTCAAACAGAATAGAAGAGTAGATAAACTATCTTTATATGCCATAATTATATTTTTTAAAGTTAGAAATACAGTTGAACTCACTTTGCCGGGCTCAAAGTTTTTTACATCAGCTCTAGCAACCCTCCCAAAAAGCATTAACAATACCAAGCTGAGAAAAAGCAACGGATGTTTCACGAAATAGTTTCCTACCTGCGCCAGCCTCTCCCCGGGGCAGCCTTGTTTCAGCAACTCGGCGGCAGGACGTTCAGCTTCGATAAACAGCAGCTTCTGCGTTTGCCCCCAGGGGCTTCGCATCAATAACCCGTCGGGTTCTGTTACAAGACACACCGGCGATGGGAATCCCCGCCTGGCAGCAGGGAACCACGGCGGCAGCTGCGGAGCATGGGGCTCATTCCGCAGCCCACAAACCTGGGGGCCGATTCTCCTCGCTGACCACACAACCACCAGGAGCAACCACCGGGATCTCCTTCCCTTAAGGGAGGAGGGCACGGGCGCAGCTCCGCTCCTTCAGCCCTGGAAGGCCACGGAGGGACCCGTCAGCAAGCAGGACTAGGAAATTCTGCAAGACGCTGCTCGGAGGCTCGAGGTAATTCAGTGCTCCCCACCCTCTGGCAGCCGGCGGAGGGGAAGGGAAGGACAAAGATGGCTGAAGGAGCTGGGTTTGCTACCACGGGAAGGCCTCCCTACGTGGTACGGCCAGTCCCCACCGCTGCAGCCCCCCCGAGGGCCCCAGGAGCTGCAGCTCTACCTCCGCTCTGTTAATGTTTACCAGCTTGTCGGAAACAAGCAGCTGGAAGGAGTGGCAGCCCTGGAAGGAGTGGCAGCCTTTTCGCAGAACTTGGGACAACCACCACAAAAGCTGGCAAAGTCACATCGGAAAGACCCAGCGGAAGGTAGTGGGTGGTGAAGGTTAACCCCTTCAGGCACGGCCCTTCGGCACTCTTCCACGTTCACCATAACCCCTACCGCTGCCCCGCGAGGTCTGCAAGAGGAAGCAGAACCCAACGGCTGCGACGAGCCCCAGTTCCAAGAGGGACCAGCACCCCACCAGCTCCACCCGTTTGCAGCTGCCTCCCGGGGCCCTGCCCCTCGCACCCCCTTGGCCCCACCGCCACCCCTCCGGCCACCCCAGCTTACCGGGCCCCCACCGCAGGCAGCAGCCGAGAGGAACCGAAAGCACTGCGGGGCGGAACAGCTACGGCCAAGGGCACGTGCTCCTGGGGGAAACTGGGTGGCCACAGCCCTCGCACCCGCAGGGCGAATCGGCCCCAACCTGTAAAGACCCCCAGGGACAGCCGGAGGGATAAAGAGTTTTATTGTAGGGATGGAAGAAAAGGCGGCCCCTGCCCCCCGTCCCCCCCCCCCAATCACAGTTGACTTTAAAGTGCTTGCCCTAAATAAGATACAGAGGTCACGTCTGCACTATAGAATATATTATAAATTATACCATGCATCCATTAACAAAATATACAAAGCCAACAGAAATATATCTATCTTAAGCCTGAGCATACATTATCTAAACCCTAGTAAAAAGTAATCTAAAGAAAACAGCATTTCACACTTCACATTTCAATCTGCAATGAAGTGTCCTTTCCTCCATTTTAGTGTTTCGTTAGTGTATAGAACTCATCAACATGCTACGTACGAACGTACACACCGAAAGAACATGTGTCCTGCTGGGTGGTCCAGATCAACGCAGGAACCACGCTACACTTAAGAGTTCCACCAGCTACTGCACTTCACCGTCCTTTCCTCCTCCCTGTTCCAGAGAGGCATAAGCCAAGAAGTACTCAAAACAGTACACACAAGTTAATGTGGGGAAAAAACCAGCAGTTTCAAGTTACAGAAGGATCTTTATCTGGTCCACAGCAGACAGCTGTACTGGTGTACAGAGAGATGGGAAACACTGCAAAATAGTTCTACTGTATTTCAAAATAAACATTTAAGAGTATATCTTCCACAATCTATAAAAATAGGTTTAAAACAAAAATGGTATGATACATTTTTTTTTCTTTAATTCTTTGAATGGTATCTTATCTCTAAGTGTATTACGTCTCTTAAAAAAATTACTACTACTGATCACCTGGTCAGTCACAATACTGCTACTTCTTCAGCTAACGTTGTGACAAAAGAGGAACACCTTAGTTCGAAGCAGCAGCACTAGAAAATATTTTAGAATCAATGGTCTCTTACTGCAGCAAGGAAAAAAGTTTGCTTGGAAGTAAGAACGTAACCAACACTGCCGTCACCTTCAGAGGGACTGGACTCTGAAGAGTTATCTATGGATACACCACTGCACAGCAGTGTATGTAGTTCATTTCTGATTCTTCAGAATCAAATCTCTCTCAGCACATTTAGAAGGGAATTCTTAGATTTCCAAATTAAATACGGGCATCTGAAGCAAAATCTTGTGAGAAACATGAATCCTACAGATGTGTCTATGGAAACACAGGAGCAGCTAGAACCATCACAAAAGACTGTACGTACACTTAAAAGTGCTTAAGTTAAATTATAGTTTGAAAAACGCATTAACTCACACAATCCCTACCTCAAGCACTCTTTCCATTCCTAAACATTACCAGAGTTTGTACTCCAGGTCTGAGTTTCTACACATTCCTCCATTCTTCTATGTGGTATTAACAGAGTAAGAGGTTTACACTATACTGAAAACAGTGGTCAAATCTAACTTTTTTTTTTTTTTTTTTTTTTTTTTACAAAAAGTCTGTGGAGATTCTTAGAAAGGCCTTTCCTACCCTTACACTCCATTTTTAACAGAATATGGTATGTGGGCTATATTTTCCCATTAGGCAGATGTTTTGCACAATCATTACTAGATGTGACTCAATTGCTGCTGGTAAATTCACTCTCCTGCTTCATTCTGCTACAAGAAAAAAATCACTTTCCTGATATTCATCAGTTTAACAGCGGTTACACTTTCAGACTTCTCAGAAGTTGTTTGATGGTTCAAGACTTTTTCATGTATGAGCAAACTTTTTCTTGTAAGAATCATTTGTAAGTTTTAAATCTATTACATTACTATCATGCATTGGACAAATCAATTACTAACTCATATCAGAAGAAACAACTTGCTAGTTGTGGGCATCTCTTGTAAATTAGGCAAGACTACATCTTACAGCAGCATCTTACATTGGTTCCTATTCCAAAGCTTGTTATAAGTCAACAAAACAAGTTTCCAGCTGCCTAAAAAAACCCAAAAAAACCAACAACCCAAACCTCTTACACACAATAAAAGGGGAAGTTTTCATTTGGGTGGAAGTTTAAGTAACTCTACAGGATTCCCTGATAATAGGATTCAGCATGAAATTAGAGACTTCAACACTACTCATTTAACTACGAGGTTCAAATAACAGTTGAAATTCTTCTGGTCTCCAATTTATGAGATGCTGTGACAAGCACTATTTGACATTTCCATTAAAAAAAAAAAAAAAAAAAAAAAAAAAAAAAAAAAAGAGAAGTCAAACGCTCAGAGAAAAGCCAAAGTTTTAGTCTCACTTCCAAACAGAAAGCAGCTGAGGAGCAGCCTGCTACTGTTGTAGTGTTTAACCAGAGTTTACCCAACGAAGACTACTCCTTTCTCCACCAGGAAGGTTCAGTATCTACTGCTGTACCAGTCGCTGTTACTGATCTGAAGCAATTCAGTTACCACGTGAACCATGTTATTGTTGTGTTTCTTCAGCAAGCGCAGGTTTAGCTGCCTGTCGCAGAACCCCATCTCACACAGACTGGACAGAAGAGTGGCAGTGCGCTCTTCTGCAGCTGCAGGCTGCCAAAAACAAAAGATTGTAAGGTAAGCTATAAAAAGATAATTTGGTTTTGCCATTTGAAGCACTTGTCCTGCATTATACTGGGATGTAATTAAGGCACAGAGGCCCTTCTGCCCACAATTCAGCTGTTTATGCTCACTTTCCAAGGTGAATTACCAGTCTCACATGACTATGAGACACATGCTTCCATCCCCATGGTATGGATTTCCCTATCTGCTGGTGGAGCAGCATACTTCAAATGGATGCAATGAAGCTTAACGTTTTACTGTTCCAAGAAGTCCTATAGAGAATAGCGATAAAACTATATGTATATGCTTTATAAACTTAAGGTTGACACCGTGAAACTCACACAGCATACACGACAGACATTTACCTGTTCTAGGACGGGTGGTCCAGCAAATAATGCTTTGTAGGCAGAAGCAGCAACGGACAAAGCTCCCTTAACTAGTTCTCCTGCAATGCTGCTTCCTTGAGGGTATCTGCAGAGAAGTCAGGGATTATTTTAGGGTCAGCAAAGCCACGTGTTTGTTTCACATGAAATGCAAGTCTGTCCCTATTAATGTGCCACCTGAGGTTTAGTTCTGGTTGGAGAGAACCACCTGTGATCCAAAGGAATCATTGCTGTCCAGGAATTGGAAGGATGCAGGAAGCTCATTCATTCTCACTTGAAACCTTCTCTTAAATAATGGGTTTATGCTAAAGCACATTAGTTTACTTTCATAACGTGGCCTTTTGTGAAGAATTTAGTATTCTCACCCAAAAGAGTATTCATGAAAGTTGTGCACTGTGACACAATAGATTCTGTTTGTCTTCTATCAATTCTTAAATCACTTAATATTCTGCCCAATGTTTTGTCTTAGTCCTCCAGTCTTAGTATCTTAAGGAGTTTGACTTAGTAGCTAAACTAACAAAATCCCTATTTTAAAAATCCTGAGATTTTTCCAAGAAAAAACCACAGAATTTTAGAAGGATTCAGCTTGGGCTCTTCATATACTTCCACGTGTCAATTCTGCATCCTTTATATTTGTGTTTAAGTAGAAACTGAGATCTTATGAAGATATAGCATTATATAATTCAGCATACGTTTCCCTGAAGAAGGGAAGCCTTTCTCCAAACTACTGACTACATGAAAACTGTAAGCCAGTGCTTTTTCCTAGGTGCCTAATTTAGCAGTTCTCATTTTAAAATAGTATTTGTGAAGTTACAGCCTTCAGTTTCATTACCTTGGGTATTCCGAGCACTTCTGTTTACTAGCTGGAAATTCAGAAGATCCTGGTCCACGACTGTCTTCACCGCTGGGTTCTGGAAGAGGAAGAAAAAATATCATGTCAACATGTCCAACTAATGAGAAGCTGAAGAGATGCAACACGTATGTAAATGGAAAGGAGTAGGATACAGTCCAAAATTAGTACTTTCAAGTTTAGTTATCCACACAAACTAGGTATACAGAATTCTCACTGCAATCAAAACAATCAAAAAACTTCAGAAGTCATTTGGCTGATTAGTCAGCGAGTGTTTAACATGAGGTGAACTGCTGTCTGCACTCCCAGTGACTGTAACAGCTTAAATACATAGATCATTAATTCCAGAGCAAGGTAGTTTTCCAGATGCCTACAAATACTTCCGAGTATCCTCCCACTACCCCTAATGAATACATGCTCTTAATTGACCCACAAATCCAATTACTTCTTTAATCAAATCTTCTGTATAATAAGTTTCAACACTCAGAAACCCCTCACAATATTACTTGGCAGATTTCTGCTCTCCTCAAGAGTAACAAGACACTAAATCCAATACAAGGCATAAGGAACAGGAAATAACAATAGCATGCACCCTTCATTACGTACTGTCAATACCTTCTCTTGTCTGATTATGGGGAGTGGAAGAGATATTCTCTGAAGCCGGTATGTTTGGTTCTTGGAAGATATGATTCTGATGAGATGCAAGATTCCTGAGAACATAAGGCAAAAGAGTTACTTATACTACTTTCATCAAGTCTAAGTCAAGATCAACAGAGAAAATAAATGCTTCACACGCTTCCTTCTTTCCCTCTTTTGCACTCACCTCATCAAGTGAGTACAGGCTTTATAAAGAAGTTGCAGGATTCAGGATGTTCACTCCAGTATGAGACAACACTTATGTTGCAACAATTTCTGTTTGAACTTAAGCACAACACCCTGCAGACTCTACAGCAACACTAACAACCATTTTGCTCTCGTCTGGGACACATACCTTTGTGTCTGTGGTAAGGTGTCCACAACCTCTGGGGTTAGTGGTACTACAGCCAGTGTTTGTGAAGTTGTCAAAATATCGTTGATGCTGTGGATCTGTGGCTGCCTCTCCCCTTCTGGATTTTCTGCTCCTGTTTCAGATTCTCCTGTCTTTTCCAAACTGGGCTGAGAAAGAGCCGAACTATACATAGACTCCCCTAAAGGACGACTGGTGTCAAAGCACTCAGGGAGAATAATGATATAATCCTCTGATGAAGCAGAAGAGCCTTGACTTTGAACATCATCTTTATCATCATCTTCCTCTTCATCAGAATTGCCAGTGTCACTGCAGGGGCTTGCTCTCTCATCAGACAGGAGATGGTCCCCTAATGAGGGGGGGGGGGGGGGGAGGGTAGTGAAGTATTATTCATACAAAATGGACAACTGTTAACAGCAAAGACAGTACTGTCCCAGGTACAAGAGGCAAGTTATTCAGAAATAGCCCTAAACCTCTGCTCCCGATAGCAGTGGTGTAATTTTCTTTGTCTATTGGGGGGTGGGGGGTGTAGCATGAAAAAGTAATAGATCTTACTGTTAAGTCTATGCAGATAGGCTGCTGCTATTAATGCTTATAACGAAAACAGGAAGAGCTACACTGAGAACTTGAACAACAGGTTTTCAGCTCCTAAATTACACGCATCAGTTCAATTACAGTTTGCATTACAGTTCAAAGCACTGACTTCAAGCTACACATACAAAATATGGAAGCACCAGCCACACTTAACACATGAACACTTACCTGAATACCCTTTTTGAATTGAATACCAATCTTGAATAAAGATTAGAACCTTTATGTCTCAATTTCACTTTTTTCTTTTAAAGCAACTGTTAAACTAGCTGATTTTTCAGAGTATTTACACTAATTTTCTGATATGATTCTCTTGATCTAATGAGAATCAATTTCTTAGAACCACGTCAGACCTTTTTACACCAGCATTTTATTTTTTTTAGCCCTTATTGCAGCTTTATCTTAAATTCAAACCTGTTTTACTTACCACGGTTATTTTCTGCCATTGCCTCTGACTGATGAATCTTTGTTTCCTTTTTGAAAGTGGAATTAGATTTTGTCCTAGGAGATTCCTTATTTGTCATGTTGCAGCTGAAGGTGTCTTGCAATGTTTGTAAAGAGCCTAATAAAACGATCAGGAAAAACAAATTAAAGGGGTATTGCCACCTGCAGCACAGAGCAAATTGTGGCCAATGTCTGACCGCAAAGCTAAAGACAGTACTTACTCTGGAGGATTTTCTTCTTCTGTGGGGGCTTATGGTCAGGTGCAGCATCCAGGGTCAGAGAGCGAATTACAGTTTCACAGACAAACTGCGTCCCACTCATATCTTCTTCCCCTTCTTCCTGGTTACATGGATGTTCAGCTTTCACTTTCACTATACAACTATCTGCAGGAAAGCAGGCTTCCGTCATTCCTTTGAAAGGGAGATGTAACAGATTATTTTAACACTGCAACAAGGAAATGTAAGTATAAGAAGAATTTTTTAGGCTAGCCAAGGCTAACGTTGACTCTGTGTGTTAATTCTTTTTAAAAATTGAAAGATTTTTTAATTCAGTTCAAGTTGAATGTGAAAATAGTTTAAAAGTATGGGGGCCACGCTTGAGGCATTGACTGTCCGAGTATAATCTAGTCTATAAAGGGCAAATTGTGAATTCTCCCAACAATTCTAGTGGCTGGACAAATCAAGAGAGCATTTGTACTTCTGAGTTCTACATATATTATGCTCCCACCTCTACAATCAGAAAGCAGCATCAGACTACAGGTTTATGGGCCAAACAACTGTTTTTCCACAGAAGGGAAACACAGGAGGCTAGAATGCTTTTTAGACACCAAGTCTGCTGACTGCACAGAAATGACAATATTCTCCTCCCCTCACCCCCAAGCTCCTCACAACTAGTGCTTACCAGGCACCGGTTTAAATCCACTCCCCTCGTTCTCCTCCTCTATCTGACCTAAGCCAGGTTTCTCCAGCAAGGGGCTATCATGTGGCAAAGGGGACATACATGGAGTCATGTCTGAAAAACAAAGGTAGCAAGGATTGTAGACACTAAGGGAGTAGGAACCTTTCCTCCTCCAGGAGGCAACCTTGAGAAGTTCATCTTTTTTAAGGGATATTCTTCCAAGACTGAAGAAACCCAGTTATCTTATAAGACAATTTGGTGAAATAAACAACTAGCTTTGCATTACACTGGCACTGGTTGAGCAAAGAAAACGGCAGCCTTCTTCAAATGTCTGGCAAAGAAAACGGCAGCCTTCTTCAAATGTCTGGAATCATATGGTCTTGGGAATGTGAAGCTGAAAAGAAGCCAAAACTGAAAAAACACAAAGGATAACTGTCTGCTAGAGACAGCACAGAGGATATGAGAAGCTTACCAACAGGAGTGTTGTGTGGCACTCGCTCCAATTCCTGCACAATATTGATGTCCAACAGCTCAAAGGACAGCAAATCCTACAGAAAAAACCCACCGTGCAGTTTTATCAACAAACCCTGAAATTTAATCCTGTGCTGCACTTCCCAGCATCAGATCCCAGTAACTTACAAATAACCCCCGCTCTTTGTTACTCAGCATGATCTCAGACAGAGCAGTTTTCCCATAATGTACACCCACATCACACAACATGGTACACAAATTAGGGCAGCAAGTACTAAGTACTTGCAAGTACTTGTAAGCTAAGTACTTCCTTGTTAGGGGCCAGAGAAAGACCCAACTCTGTGACTCTGAGAATCTTAGCCTGTCCTGCACATACCTTCCACAGTGACAGTCCCTGATACTAATTCAGGAAAATATGCCTGCTATACAAAATGCAACATACTTTTCTTGAAAATATAGTGGCTATTTTCGAGCTCAGAAGCTTTTTATTTTTATGGATGCCTATGTACCTAGATATCAAACCCAATATGGTTTATCTCTACATGAATTTTAGCGCTTTACCTGTGCAGTGAGGAGATCAACAGATGGGATATAAAATTCTCTCTCACTTGGCAGATTTTTGATCTTTAAAGGAATAGTTGGCAGAGGTATTTCAGCCTGCTCCATGATTTCACCCATCAGTTGAGCATCTGCTTCTGTCTTTAAGGAAGCGTCCTGCAAAAGCAAATAAGTAAGATCCAAGAAGCCCCTTAGGCAGGCAGCAAATAAACAATTCCATCAAAAGTAAAGCCTGCACTTTGGGTATAATAACACAAGAAACTTGAAAGAGATTTAATTCAACTCACTTTAGAGCCAAAAGGACAAGATCGAACAGGGA
The DNA here is from genome assembly GCF_015220075.1 of Falco rusticolus. Classification (NCBI taxonomy): domain Eukaryota; kingdom Metazoa; phylum Chordata; class Aves; order Falconiformes; family Falconidae; genus Falco; species Falco rusticolus. Next base: position 2,771,489 of record NC_051204.1, read on the forward strand.
GAAATCCTGCAGTGTTTCAGTTAAAAAAAAATAATTGACAAATAGGGGCAACAGACTGATAACTAATCCCATGCCTGCCAAAAAGTGACCGTTTTAGGACTTACTAATGAAATAAAAGTTGTGGGTTTTTTCTATTGAAAAATAAAAACTAGAAGCAAGCAACTCAAAGAAACCTCTAGAAATTAATATAGTTCGGGATGTCATTGCACCAAACAATATACATCGCTCCTTCTACTAGGCAATTCAGAACTGCCCAAAATCTCAGATGAGTGACTTGCCTGTTTGGTGCTGGAAGCTTTATCCTTCTGACAGGAATCAGAATTCTTCCAACTGCTTTCTAGATAGTCATTAGTTGAGGAGGGATCTACAACAATACTGCACCAGATCCTGGGCCCAAACTGTTCCCCTCTGTGTGACAGTCTCCAGTGAGAGGTGTAAGTTCCTTCTATATTAGGAGCCACAAACTCCACCGAAACAGTTCCCACTTGTCCTGATGGAAGGGATGGCACCAACACATCTTTTTTCTCAGCAGATGCCAAGGTCAGATTTCCCCACATAAGTTTCAGCTGAAACATACAACAGAAAAAAAGCAAAAGTTAACTTCGCAAGCTTCTCTGCAAACTACAGGCAGTAAAGAGCACTTAAAAGTTCCTCTGCCGAAAGGCCTTGCAGATAGCAGGCACGGAGAAGAGAGGCTGCTAGTAAATATTCTCGCATTAGTCACTATCACCACAAAGTAAGAAGATATGACCATCTTTCTGCATGAACACAGTCACAGAAGAAAGGTTTTTGAAGTCAGAAAAGCAACACACCTGTTGCAAACAAGCATGAACTGGGACATTAAAACAGCACTGGAAGACATGTAGGGTGATGTTAATCTTGTTGTAAAGATTATCTAGACAGCTTATTGCCCCGGAATTCCCAGCTTGTGAATTACCAGGCCAAATTAAATCCTAAATGGGTTCTGAGAGAGAATTCAGATTCCTAATGCATACAAGTATTATCTTCCAGAACTATTTTAGCGTGTAGAAGTAATAGCAAAGGCAAGATACCTTTGTGTCTGAGCTCCATTCCACATTGCCAGTATTTTTCATTCGCCAGTGTTTGATAAACTTTGTTCCTGGTTGCAAGCGAGTCCCATCTGGCAAATTCTCATCCACAAATACCGCACTTAGTGTTGGGACAATTGCTTGGAAGGGTTGACTAGGACTCCTGGAATTGGAAGGAGGTAAAAAACAAAAAATGTATCAAAAAAACACCAAAATGAGGAAGTCATTCAGCTGCTATTTCACTGGCTGAAAACAGAGAAGGCCATTTAGTGTGTCTTCTTCTACCTCTAGAAATATTTCAAATTTCTAATGTTTTAGCTACTGTTTTCATCTTAAGTCTAAACACCACATAGCAGTTTGCTTTCGTTTGCCCAAGGAACACAACGCATCAAATCAACATTTGCGTATTTGGAAGAATATTATTATAATTACAAAACTCAGGTTGAACAGAGAAAAGTTCACTGTTCTTCACTTGATTTAGTCTAACAGCACTGTGGGCTATGCTATTCCCTTAGAGAATGAAGTCATTATCTTTATGATGTTGAATCAAAAAAGATTGTACTATAGCCTAATTGCTAGTGTCTTCTTTGGCCTTAAAAGTGACATTTTTCAACAAGATACCACAGTTTTTGCCTGAAAGGGGCTCAAAAATCGATTTAATCCAAAGCTTGACTGTTAATTTGAGCACACAAAGAGGACTGGTGAAACAGCTAACACGCATGCCAACTTTAAGAGATCTAAAAGGAAGAATTGGTAACTAAATTAGCATCGGGTTTGTTCCTGTAATATGCCTGGTCATTAAAAAGGAAGCAAAGATAGCTATCTCAAGCTCCCTACAAATGTAAGTAACTGATTAATGTTAATTTGACATTTAAATACCCTAAATATTTATTATTAGGGAAGAATTAAAGAAAACTGAACTATAGAAGTTTTACACCTGTACATTCATAAAACCAGTGCGAATGGAAAATGCAGTGTCTGCCTGCAAAGGCTGCCGTTTCATGAGCCTCAGCCTAAGATCACATAAAAAGAAAAAAAAAGCACCGAACATAGGACACAGAATGTACTTGACTTTATGTAGACACATTTAATTTAGCAGGAAGATGCAGACTTTTTAAAAGTAGCAGTAATATTAATTCACACTGTAGGCGCATGCATGCATATATCCGTAATCCTAGGCATTCACCTTCCTCCCAAATCTACCTAAATCGTTGTTTCTGGTAATAGCCATCAGCTACTTTTTTTCTTCTCCTACTCTCCTCCCAGCTGAAAACAGTAGAAGACCCGACCTTGCAAACTGCATTTAGACAGAACTCTCTCAAGGTCCAACAACAAATAATACTTTAAATGAATAATTTCATAACCTTCCTCTAGTTACACTTTAGCTTGGTCTCATCATGAAAGATCAGACAGCACAACTAAGAAATGCTCTGCTAACATCATCTCTTACAGGAAGGTATTAGGTTGGAGGCTCTCAGATTTCACAGTAGGTGAGCCACTAGTTTCCAATACATGGACCGAGTTCCACAGATGAATTTTCCTGTGCAATTTTAGCTGCTTTTTGAGCTCTCGGACCTCTGCCTTTCGCTGTTTCTTCTCCGCTCGTAATCTTTGCTTTTCTGCCTTCAGAAATCTTTTGTCCATCTGTTTCTGAAGCCTGCAAAAAGAATAAGATACTCTGTTACGATACATTAAATTGATTAGAATTTAGCTTTAGCCAGCACAGTCTTAGTCTCAAAGGGAACACTAAGGAAATGTCTCATACTTCTATGTTGTATTTTAAAATTTTAAATTTTTTTTAAAAGAACATCTTCATAGTTCCTTGTGAAGATATTTTGAGTGGCCCTGGTGAAAAAGCAAACTTAAAGGCAGATTAGAGTATACTCTCAAAAAAAAGCAAGCTCTCAAAGTTTGCTACCCAGCTATGACATGAGATTTGTCTTTTGTACTTCGTTATTAAAAACACTAAGAGTTCTGACTTAGGCCACTCAGAAGTATATAGCTACTTTTAGCTACTCACAATGAAGTTTCAGTACCATTTCCATTTCTTGTCATCTTAAATCTAACATAAAAGCTGAACATCAACCCCAATACAGGTGTTTCCACTTTGCTTTCAGGATCATCTTGTCAGGTACTGACAGGTGCCACCATTTACCTAACTTGCTCCAGAGTAGCAGGCAGGCGAGGTGAGCACTCAGCAAGGCTGTAATTCTCAGCAATACACAGCACGGGTCTTCTCAGCTTTAACAAAACATGATTAGGATCATGTGCATATGTTCCTGCTTCACACTGTTCACAGATACTGTAGGCTGGACAAAGGCTGTACAGAAGAAAAGGCAGAAGGGTACCAAAAGGCAAAGAATCAGTGCAGTAGAAAAAGACACGGAAGGATAATTAATCCTTACATTTCTGCAGATAAACAGCCCTGTACCATCCTACCATTGTAAGCAGTGCCCGAGCGAAAGAGAAGCTGGTTCTCTCACTTATACATCAATATTTGCAGCCATCTGGAATATCTAGATCAGTATCTTTCTTGGCAAAACCGCCAGCACAGTTCCTACTTCCTTCTTGAGTACACATTGAAAGAAACAGATGCTTCCTTTAGCCCAAGTGATTAACAATTGTTGCTATAAAGGATAAAACATACCGAATTCCAATGCCAGAGACAGCATCATACTTATGAAAATACAGAGGATAAGTAAACTGAAGTATTCAGGGAAGCAAAGCAGATTGGTCCTGCAGGAACAGGACTAGTAAAAAACAGACTGTCATCTCCTGACAGCAAGAAAAACAAACATCCACTGCTGCTGCTTAGTCCTAAAATACTTAGCTTTACAGCAATTGCCTCATTCAAATAAAACACTCACTTTTGACACCTAAGACACTCATCAGAACTTATTTCCTATTATTAAACTGACAGTAGCGAGATCATTAAAAAAAGGCATGACCTGCTGTAGTTTCATTGACTGTCGGAACTAAATGAAGGACTACTATAAACTGGTGATTATATATTTCGCTTTTTTTTGTTTAGTTAACTGAACAAAACATTTTCCTTTACTGCATGTTATATGGAAAAAAGGTAAAGAGCGTTTAAGAATAAAGCAAGTGTTACCAAGTTCTCTCACTTTAACAATCATGTTTTCTCAAAATAGCATTAACGTTGCTCTTATGCAGATAAGGTCTAGCCACCACAGCAGAGAACATAAGCTGTTTGTGAGACACACTAGATGTTCTGAAACGTACGGCATGCTGCTGATTAGAGGTCTGCAACACCAAGACAGTTGCTCAGACTCACTCATGTACCCTACATCTTAGGTTTCCCACACTCCCACCCCTCATATTCTACCTGCACTGGTAGCGAACTCCAACAATTCGGGCCTGGCAGTTGCAGCAGGAGATCAGCCAGTCACACTGGTTGCCATTCCCCAACTGGCTCTCTGAAGTTGCAGGTGCTGCTGCAATAGAGCTCTCAGAAATATCTGGAGGCTGATTGTGATGAACAAGCTTCGCATACAGCTTTTGCTCCAGTTTCTCAACAGTTTCCTTAACTACTTGTTCCCTGAACTGGAAAAAAAAACCAAAAAAAAATAAAGTAGTCATGGACGAGACTCACCTATGCAGCAAAACAAAATTGGATTACACCGTCTCAAGTCTCCCAATCTGTAAGTCACAAAAGCAGTTCAGCATCCACTTCCCATCCCCCCAGCACATTCCAGATGAAATTAAACAACTGTCACATTCCTCAAAGGATTTGTATTTTACAAAATACAAGCCCATTGCTTTAACAAGGCAAATTAAAAATCGTATACTCATGCTTACAATATTAAGGTTCTTCTTCCCTAATCTTACACAAAGGGAAGGAAACTAATTAACACAACTCCAAACACACCCCTGTGGAGTCCCTATCATTAAGTCCTGATTTTGTTCACCAAGGATATTTTAAATACAACCATTAAGTTCCCGTATCTTTTGTTTGTATAAAGAGGTGGCAAAGGAAGGGAGATTCTAGAAAAAAACCACCCAACAACTTAAAAACAAATGCATACACTCCTGTACATTGTACCTTTTAGTTTCAAGAACTCACTAGCTAATTAATTCTTAGCATTTGCATCTTAACTGCTTCTTAGGTGATGTTTATTAGCTGTTAAAAACAAGTTAACAACCACATTTTATTAACCTGTATGTTATACTCAAGGATCTCCTGAAAGAATTTTCTTAAACTGAACAATCAAGAAAAGCAAGGTCATCAAATGCTGTGCTTCAAATCTCAGGAAACCTTAAGTATTACCCTCCTGAAACTGGTCAAACAAGAGTCTCCAACAGCAACACCGTATTTCACGCTCTTTCATGCTGTGCCCTGAATTTCCTATGACTATCTGGAGTGCAACAAGGATTCTACCATGGGAGCTACTTAAAACTACACTCAAGCTAGTCAGGTGCACAAACCAAACAATCCACGTTTTTTTTTTTTAAGGTAACACCTATACTGTACAGCCATAGTCAGACACCTAGTTTCCATTTACCACCACAAATGCCTAAATGCCCTTTTAAGATCCTCACAAGATCTCACAAGTACTAAGAGCAAGAGTGATCAGATGTACAGAATTAGGCATCACAGGTATCTTTTCTATCCACAGCCTCCCTTCAGAATTCAAAAGTTCAGAAGAAAATACACTTACTGTTTCCAAGTAGCTAGTGAACCATTCTGGAGGATTTTCATTTGTTCTTCCAGTTCTAGTGTGATTTAACTTTTCCTGAGGAAAAAAAAACGCGAAACACACACACCATAAAAATGAGTCACAAACCTTAAGTATGCAAAGCTGCAAAAAAACTTCAATACAGCAAGTTAACCCCCTTTCAAACAGCTCTCAAGAATCCTTACAAAAAAAGATTAAGTACTTCAGAAAAGTTGCAGTAGAAAAGCAACACAAGGAAGCCACTGACATTTTCCTGAAAGATTTCTGCCTTATTAGCATTTGAGTGTAATTACACATCAATGCTAAAGAAATCAGGACAACCAGATGCTACTAGATGACAGTCAGGGCTTCAGGAGGCCAATTACTTTGTTTATTAAAATACTTAAGAGTGGTCAACATGAAAGAATCTGTATTTCTAAATGCAGCATCAAAATATCCTCTTGAAGACATTCAAACAATTTTGCGAGCTTCAATGGGTGCAGGTAGCTGAAAATGAAAACCAACTTCTGAAGTCAGAGTTTTTCTGTATGGGTTAAAATGACAGTCTATAAAGTGAATTACACTTATAAATTCTTTGTTTTAATGAATATATATTCCAGCTCTACATCCTACCTGAATTGTCAGCTCCGTCTCATTTTTTAAATCTTCCTCTAACCCCTCAGCTAGCACAGAGTAGTGCAAAAGAGGTTTCTTCTCATCTTTATCAAGTGTCATCTTTCCTGACACAGTTTTTTCATGTGGATGCAAAGAACAATACGAGGCTTCTTTCAGAGAAGAGTTGTCTTCATACACATTCATCTGAAGTTGATTTCCTTGTTTAACTGCAATCTGAATAAACATTACATACATACACCATGTTTAGTCCACTTACAACTAACATACAAAATCCTGTAAAAATACAGAACTACACTACATTGGAGAGGCTGGGAAAAGACTAACACAAAAAGAAAAACTGAGTGAAATGCCAAGGTATATTCAGCTGATATTTTATTCTGCCTTTCTTAAAGGTTACTTTATATGCTTATAAAGGTTACTAATATGCTTATTAAAAAGTTTATTATAAGCAAAAGGATAATTATGTAGATATTCTACAGGAATTTTTCAGTCTACAATAAAAGCTGCTTGTATTAGCCAGTAAACAATACAGATTCTGTCCGGGAACTTACAGTCAATTTGAATTTACGATCATTACCAGATTTAACATTCAAACCACGAGCCAAAAGTTCTGAAAGCAGTAATATTGTACAACCAAAATTTAAAGGAATACAATTCTTATTTTGTCCAAGTGTAACTAAGCATTGATATCAATTAAAGCTTTAATGATGTACTCTCTGGCAATAGAGTCAACGTGGCAAGACTTTTAAAAGGATCCCTTTAGATCCCATGACAGCCCAGTACCTCCAAACATGGGATTACTGTTTAAGCGTTTGAGATAGCCAGTCAATTAACTGATGAACTGGCTGCTCAGGGCCCTGAATCACAAGTGCCTAATCAACTAATTTATACAAATCAAGTTTAGACTGGATGGAAAAAAATCGTAGGAAAACATTCAAGCTAGTGTACAAAGCCAGAAAACTGAACTATTTTATTGCCACGGACCAGGTAATGCTGTTTTTTTCTCAGCTACACCAATCTGAATTGGAGAAGGATGAACTTATCAGGGAAAAGTCAGAGAGCATTTACCTTCAGAGCTTCTTCATATTCCTCTAAAGAAAAAGGGAAAGAAATGTGATTTTTCCACTATCAAACAAAAGATTTAAGTTTAGAACACACTATTCAGGGACCCTTACGTCAAGAAGTGTCTCCCATACCATCTGTAAATTCTTTTAATATACAGCTACTGAAAAAAGTAGTCACATGTATGCCAATAAGCAAACGTGTTCACAGCCTAGAGACTTAACATTCCATTAATTTAGTCATTTCCAATTTGATCCACTTCGTGGATCAAAGACTCATTCCTTTGGGAGGAATTTGATGCCAAATCATACGTAAAATCCAAAAATCAAGCATTCTCAACTCTTCTCCAAAAACATGAACAACAGTTACGGTCTGTTTACTGATTTTACTTCAATAAAGCAGCAACTCACCTTTGCTATTCACAGACACCTGCAAAGAGAAAAAACAGTGAGTTATAGCTACTGATACGTTTTTGCAATTCTCTTACAATCTCTTCAAATAAGCACACTTTCAGAATACACACACTGTTATTCAGTTTCCAAAATACCACTCCTTCAAATATTTCTTATTGCTCCTGCTTTTAATCATTAATCAATGCTGTGGTGCTCTGGAGTAGACCATGTTCTTTACTAGATTTGCACAATAAGCAAGGTCTCTAGCACCTGTCAGCATCCAGACTAAGTGTGGTCTCATCTGCTGGAAGGAAGCTGGCACCAGTACCACTGGGTTTGCTACACAAGTACAAAGAGGTTGGAACCAGTTGCTTGTAACACCCAACAAACTAACGGTTCAGTGTCCTACAATTTAAACACAAGCCAAGCCTAACTTCTACAAATGCTCATTTATCAATTTTGCACACAGAATTTACTAATACAAGCAGCTATTTAATCACTACAGCTTTGCACAATCCTGAATGATGTTCATTCTGTTAGCATTCAAAAAGGATCTTTAAAAGATGCACCTAGGTATTTATATAGATACAGGCTGGAAAACAAATCTCCCAAAATGTGGCTGGAAACATCCTGACATGTCCCCTTGGGGGGAAAAAAAATAATTTAAAAAAGAGCCCCGTCTCTGCAATTTAGTAGAGCTACAAACCAAGTAGTGGAACACAGAGCTTGCAAAAACTACATTCCATCTGAGAGCTACATTCTACTCTAAATCTCTAGATAAATAGAATATGAAAGGATGAGTTTATGCCAAGCAGGAAGTTACTCAACAAGGACAACTAGAAGTATACACCAATTTGTTTTCTGAGTCAGTAATCTGCTTGGAGATTATAGCATTTACATAAAACAAGCAGAGGATTTGAGCAGACCAGATCACTGAACTAAACACATGCTAATGACAGGGGACCTACATTTTTCCGAGGAAGGAGTGTAGATTGAAGAGACAAGGGTTTACCATGGCTGCAAACACAAACTGTAACAACTACCTTATTCTTATGAAAAATAAAAAAGTCCCTTAACTGAAGCATGCTTCCCCCAGAGCACACAGAACCACTGGCTGTTTCTGCGGTGTGGGAAAAAGAAAGGCAGTAGCTTCTAAAAAAACATTTTAAACTAAATATGCTACATTAAGAGTGAAACCACGAGACTAATGGCTATTTTCTTATCAAAGGGGGAAAAAAAATCACCTCTGATCTGCATAATAGACACACCTGAAGGACCCATTACATATTATCAAGAAGCAGAAAGGTTCACACCAGTCACTTTGGTAGAGCTGTTGGAAGGGTGGGGTAGCAGGTATTTTACCTCATCATTATCTTCATCAATATATTTGATCTGAATGTTGTCCAGGTCAAATGAAACTTTAACCTGTAAAGAAAAAAAAAAGGACACAAAACCACAATGAGGCAGGACTACAGATGTTTTCAATTAATCCTGATCATTAATAGGGAAAAATGTTTTAACCCTTCCACCCCTCCCTTCAGTTTCTCAGTTGAAATAAACACTGTTTTACAAAATCCATTCTTCTGGAGTTGAACAACTCTCCCCAGTGCCTTGTCTCCAACATTTACTAACTTTCTAGACTGAAAAAAATCTTTTCTTTCATGTCTCACCTTCCCTAGTTAATGTTTACCCCAAACTAAATAATAATAACCTTTCCATTATAAGAGGACTATTAACTCAGGGTTAATGAACTCAGTCATGGTAAACACTGCACTATACAAAGGCTAAAGCCAACAATGACTAGATGCTAACTTTTACATTAAAGAAACAACCAGGAACAGCTCACACAGGTGCTCAGCCTTTTTTCCACAAACCTATTTGTGTTTTGAGCAACTAGGATTAATTTAAGTACTAAAAAGAGTGCAGTATCTCATTCTAACACCCACTGGCTGATGCACTGTACATCAACATAAAAATCCATTACAGAGATCGGAATTAAGAGAATACAGCTGAGCAGCTATTTTGTATCTTGCATTGGGAGAACAGAATGAAGAGCATTAAACAAACCGTAAGTGAAAGCGATTATTTCCCTACGTTGAGTAACAGTCTTTGAGGCTCACATGCGTTTTTGCATCATTTACTTACACAAGCTGTATTTTTCTCAACAGAGACTCTGAAAAACTGATATATCCAAGACACATTCTCCTAGCCGGGACCTAAGAGAAGAACACCAGCAGCCTTAGAAGACAGCAGACAGCTGGGACTTCCATGGCACCACAAGAGCACACTGATATAGCTACACACATTCTGCAATGAACGTGCTACAGGCTGGGTCTTCTGGTGATATACCCCAAATTAATTTTGGGAGCGCAGCGAGAGAATCAACTCAGCTTGTCAAAAAACTGTGGTCTGTATCTACATCACCTATACCCCACACCGTTACCCTAAAATTCAGGCTAGAACCAGAGATCAGGTTATCCCTGATAAACACCACACAGATTTAATAAGACATTAAAACATAGGCAAGACACAGTTTAACTGACGCTAACTTGAGGTAGTAACTCACACAGTATAGTGCAGAAACACCGGTGGTACTACCTTGGTCAGAGAAACATTATGGTAATAGAACACCACACCTTGAACAAACACACTCTCTGCGACTAATTAAGGGCAACACCGCGCATACACATCAATCTGCTTCCAGCTTTGATATAAGTAGGATTTTGACTAGTTCAGACATTCCCGCAGGGTCTACTTGCCCCAAAGTATTTTAAGCCTGAAGTAGCGCCTCTTCTAGAAGACTGAAATGCAATGACTGAAGATGATGCAGTTCAAACTTTGCATCTGAATAACTCACAATGCAATAACCTCCTACAAAGTACACTCAGCTACAATAAGAACTAAAAGAGAAAATAAAATATTGGCAAGATCTCCTAAGATACAACGTGGAGTTGGATTAAAAAAAAAAGCCAGAACAGCTGCTACATAATCATCATCACCACCACCGCGGCTTATCTTAAACAAGGGAATCCTTACTACAAAATTTGAACCTCAGCCAATACAGGAATTTGCACTAACTGGAAATAAACATCCAAACAAAACCTCTTCAGTGTACCATGGGCATGACGTACAGACCTTCATAAGCGACTGGCTCACGGACAAAACCAGTTATATCTAAACTAGCACACACAAGGCACCAGGAGGCAAGAAACCAAAAACGTACTGGTGGTCCAGAAACCCAGAGAGTAAAGCCAAATCTTCAGGAAAATGGTCTACAAGCAACAGCAGAGTATTACTTCACTATATCTACTTTAAGGGGTAAAATGATGGAAGATAAGAGACACAGAGGGCACTTTATAGGGCTACAGTAGTAAAACCAACTATCTGTAACTGTTGGCAAGAGCAAAGCACGCAGCTAAGGCCACCTGCTCACGCAGAACAAGCGTCCCACAAGCAGCTGTACCCAAACCAGTCTTTCCACACCACTCTAAGGAAATAACAACAATAAAAGTTACTGTCAAGACTAACAGAAAACCTGAGACCGCAGCAGCACACAACGCTGGCTCTAACAGCCTGCACAATGGCTGACACGGCTTTCGCAGGCGAGAGAGACGCTGCTTGGGCCCTGGGACCGGCGCTGACGCTCCCGGCGCCCCAGCGAGGGCCCCCGCGGCCGGGCACGGCGGGGCGGGCCGCGCTCACCATGGCCTCCACATCCGCCCACGTCGTGTGCGCCGAGTCGGACACCAGGAAGCTCTGGGTCTCCCCACGGCAGTTGACACGCAGGTTCACCTGCGGCTCCATGCCGCGCTCCCGAGCGGCCCACGGCAGCCCTGTCAGGAGGCCCGACGATCCTAACATGGCGGCCCGAGCGCGGCCAGCCCCGTGCGCTCCGCGCGGCACTACTGGCGGCCGCGCCTGCCATTCATCCTTCTTCCCGCCCTGATTGGTCGGCGGGGGCGGACCCAAACACTGTGGGATCACAACAATAAACAGAGCCGGAGAGCGCGGAAGCGCGGGCGCGGCGCGGCGCCAGCAGACACGCACTTCCGGTCCCGCGCCGCAGCTCCCACAATGCGCCGCGGCTGCTCCTGCGCTCTCCGACCAGCTACGCCCGGCGGGGTTACGCGGCAGAGCCAATCACCCACGCCCTGCCCTGCTCCGTCACGCCGTGGGAGGAGCCGGAGTGTCACGTGTCGGGAAGGGGCTAATAAGAGACCGGTTCTCAGACCACGTGTGGTTGTTTCGCTCTGTGATTGGCTCTCTGGCTATACTGCGCAGGAAGGAGGAAAGGGCGCGAAATGCGACACTGTAGAGCGGCCCCTTAGGGCGGCTGAGGGGCTCCGGGCTGGCCGCCGCTGGCTTTTGCCTCCCCCTGGGCAGCGTTCCGGGTGGGTTGGCCGCCCTCACGGCGGCGGAGAGGCTAGGACCAGGAGGCCGGAGCCTGGCCAGCCGGGTGCTGAGCAGCTTCACCCCGGCCTCCTGACGGTCGTCGCTGCTGGGCCCGTTCCTGCTCCGGTAAAGGCCAGGCGGCTTCTCTTTGCTTTAGGGCTTGCGATGTTTGCTGTAGGGTCTTACCTGCACTGCTTGGTGCAGGCAGTTCCCAGGGTCCTTTGCATCAGGTTGTCTTCTGTCTCCTTTACAACCTTTTCCACCTACAAAACTCCTTTTTTGTTGTTGTTGTTGTTTTGCTTCTGCGGCCCCTTGTTGAGCTTCTGCTGAATGCTACCTCTGTAAACCCTTTCCGTTTGCCCTTTTGACTACAAGAGGCTTGACAGGTTTTAATTGTAAACATTCAGAGTAAGAGCTCCACCAGTGCTGTAAAGTCTCCCGCAAGAAATAGCAGCAAAGTATTTGATGCTGTTCAGCATGTTATAGAACAGCCCGACAGGAGAAAGCATGGTCGTGGGATGCAGCAGGTCAGAAACAAAACTGTTACTTTGTTTTTTTTCCCCTGTAGAGCATTTTTGGATGTGAAGGATGGACTTCTCTGTGATTGCTATTGGAGATGTACAAAATGTTCTTTCAGCTATGTGGAAGAACTTGGAGTGCCCAATATGGTATGTCAGGAGAATAATATGAACTCTTAGTATAGTTGAGTCTTCTGTTTTTCTTTTCAGATGCTTTTGTCACTATATGGGCTATTGGAAAGCAAAAAGAGTTCTATGTTAAGTATATTGGCATTTCATAAGACTCAAACGAGAAAGTGAAAGATGGAACCTGTTTTACTCTTATGTTCTAGTACATTTTTCTTTTCTAATTAACCTAAATGTGTCAGTCCTCTATCCAGTTAGGGAAAAAACGTAGCTGATTGCATTAGAGTATTGTTTGTAAAGCACCCTGGATCTTTGTCCTTTGTGTCTAAAAGGTAAGTGACGTTTGTACTACTTTAATGCAAATAAGTACGGAAATAGCAGAGATTCTAGTTAAAGCCTACATACCTAGAATGTCTGATAAGCTTTTGAAAGACTTGCTTACATTGAATCAGACTGCTGACGTTTATTTTGTCTATGCTGGCAGAGGTTTTTAGAGCCTTATGTTTTAAATTCATTTGGAAAGATTTTACTTTACTGCCATTGGAAAACCAAAGTAACTTCTGTGTTGGTGATAACATCTTTTACAAAGGCACCAAGGAGAAAGCATAGAGTGTCTGCAGAGCTCTGCAGAAAAAAACTCGTGTCCAACCTTCTCCAAAGGGGCAGCATGCTTTTTGAGGAGCAAATGCATGCATTGGATGGCTGGTTTAGTTATTCATTGGTTTAACAAATAATGTTACAAGAGCTGGAATAGAAACCTTTTCCTATATTTGCTGTTCTTTACTGCAAGTGGGATTTGATGTAATAATGACATGTATCAGAAAGTGACTTTACAGTCTGGTACTGCTGACTGGTGGGAGGAAAACTGACTTTAATGTGGAATGGAGACCTTCAATGTCTACTTTCTAGCATATGTGCAAAAAAGATCATGGAAGTGTGTACTGTTCAGCTTAAATAGCAAGACGCATTGTGAACAGCAGTTCAAAACCAGGATTTAAATGCACTTAGCTGTTTTGTTGGTAATTATTAACTGGGCAGAAGGCTGTGAATATGGTGAAGTTGGGCCTTCCTCACTTCATTTCCATATGGGTTATTAAGTTATAATTTTTCTTTTCTATTATGGAAAATTAAAATATTAAACCATCCCAAAATAGGAATGCATGAGATTGAGGAATGCTGAGGCTGCTTTTGGCTCTTGGTGTATTTTGCTATAGGCACAAGTTAGACTGTTCTGCAATAATAGGATTATATTTGTTCTGACTTTTTGTCCAAGTTACATTGTTGTGGTGTTTTAATTGGAATCGTTACATAAACTGTTTTACATAGTACTAGGTTGTAGACAGAACACAGAGATGCTTCCTTATGTACATACACGGTCTATGAAACTCATGAAATCTTTATGTGACTAGGGCTTGTAACATGATGTATGCCTAAATCAGAGCAGTATTTTTTTAAATTATTTATTTGTTTTTAGTGTGTGCTCAAGGTAGGTTATATTTTAAGATGAATTGAAGTGAATTGGTTAGAGCTTTTCTGAAAGCGCTAGGATAAAGTTAAATGCTAATTTTCACACAGTGCTAGACAGAAATGGATTTAGAATGGAAAACTGGGGTTGGGAGGAAGGAATAACTTAAACAGTTTGTGTCGACATGTGTGCATCTGGTTTACACAGACACAGTAAGAGTCCACTGGACTCCTGAACCCAACAGAACTACTCTGTTCTTTGCTCTTGACACTGGAGGTCAGCATTGAAAAAGATGACTTTACTGTTTTAATACCAAGTTTCCTGCCCCGATGAAATGCTGCCTCTTTCCAGAGACAGACAAAGATGGTGAAGAGCTAGTAGATAAGTATATATTGCGTATTGACAGTATTTGTTGCTGTACCAGGTTCTCAAATGAGAAATTGTCAAATCTGTCCTACTTCTCTTCCCCACCAAGATATGTTTTTAAAGTTTAGGAAAGTGGCTGTATTTCTGAATCTCACTTTGTTGCTGCGATTTTATATGTAACTTCTGTGTTCTTGTTTTCCTTATGTTTTCTTTCTGTAGTTTGGACATGGTAGAAGAGCCAGTTTCAACAAAATGTGATCATGTATTCTGCAGGTAGGTTTGAAAACTTGTATAAGTCAATGCTTAGTCAATCTGTTCTTATTCTCCATATATACTTCTTTAATGCTAACGATGTATACTGTGATTTGGTAACTGAATATGTAAATATTTTAGGGGGAAGTTATTTCTGAATAATAACTGCAGTTTCACAGATGTGTTGGAGGGGATTGATTAATTATTCATAACACCAGAACAGGAATACAGGCATTCAACTTGATAATGAAGGTTTTCTATGAAGTGGTGCATGCCCGGGCTCAGTTTTAAAGAAAATAAAATCCTCCCTTTTGTTACCATCATGAGTACTCTTTGGTTTTTTTCCCCTAGATTCTGCATGTTTAAGCTCTTCAATAGAAAGAAAAAAGGTGTGGTACAGTGTCCTCTGTGTAAGACTGAAGTTACCAAGAGGTAATGCATCTTTGCAAATGGGTTTGAGGATAAAAAGCTTGAACTCTAAGGAAAAGTTAATCATGGTCTTAAAAACATCTTAGCAGAAGACTGAAATAAACAAAGGTGGTTAAGTAAACTGTCAGTTCTAAAGGAGTAATTCTTTAGTGCCTTACCTCAGTATAAACTTTTTTCAAGTTACTGCAGGTGAAGATGCCATTCTTAACAAATGTTTGTGCTATCGAGTATAGACTGTATTATTGTTCAATCATTACAACTAATTTCTCTATGCTAAACCTATGTGAGGAAAAATAGGAAATTTTCATTTTGTGATAGCTTTAATTCCCATAGTAATGGTTGTTTTGGGGAATTGTGGTGTTACTTGGCAACAATTTCTCATTGTCTCATGTTCCACTTCGGAGTTTTACTCCTTTTTTTGTTCAGCCTAAATTAAAGGAGAACTATTAATAGTTGACCCTTACATCTGCTGTTTTAAAACAACTCATACGGTAATGTTATTTCAGAAGTCTGAGAGAAAATGCCAGATTTAAGCAACTAATTGAAGCATTGTTGGAAACTATCTATGCGTTTGAGCTTGACACTGGAGTAAAGTGTAAGTGTTGTGAATGTATACCCCCGCTTCTTTTTTTTAAATGAGTTTTTGACGTTTGTATCATAAGCATTTGCAGTGTATCTTGTTTACTGTGCAGTACTTGGTATGGAAAGAATTATCAGATTTTTTTTCTTGGATGTAGAAGCATAAGTTTCGTTAAGTTCCCAAGCTTTCCCTTCAATAACCTCTTGACAAATCTGAAGGGTTTTTAGTGTGTTTGATGACTCCGACCAATCTTATTTTCCATTCTTGAAATATGGCTGAATGTGTACCAAATAACCTTCAGTCTATGGCTGTGTGACAAAGTCCCACTCTTGATTATGCCCAACCTTGCAGCTTTAACTTCTTAGACATCTTAGAGCCTGAATTAGCAAGTGGTACAACAGTGTATGTTAACTTGCCCCATTCAGATATATCCTTTTGGAATCCAATTTATCCTTCCTAGTACTCAATGTCTTGTAAAGGATATTGGCAAGTCAGATGCATGCTGCTTTATATTTTGGGAAACAAGGTGTTGTTGGGGGTGGGTGAATTTTTTCTTAGTATATTGTGCTATAAAAACTACACTTCCTTTTCAACTTGTTCAGACATTCTAAAATCACCAGCGTTAGATCCTGTTCTGGCTAGATTATCTATATAAGCAAAATTGGTTGAGAAAACTAGCTGGCAAGATCAAATTTTACTTAATACTTGAATAGTACTCATAAAGAACAATCAGACTAAAAAGTTAATCAGTTTTTTCTTTGATAATTGCATTTTAGCTGTATATACGCTAGTTTCATAGGGTCTGTGCAAGGCTATTTTATTAATATATAATACCTGTTGTCATGTCCCATTTAAGAAAGTTTTTTTTCCTGTTGACACTTTTCAGTTTTAAACAGTCATCACGTTCCTAAAACATCCACAGAAGCCACTGCTACTGAGTCCCTGTGTAAAGAAAGTTTTGTCATCCAAAGTAAGGTCTTCAGAAACAGGAAAAGAAGTGCTAAAGAAAATGGACAAGAAAACTGCACCTTGGTACCTTTTCTTCCACCCAGTTTATTTTTGTGGGTTGTTTAATGTTTTATTTGAAATGTGTATACATGCATATACATAAATGAATGGAATAGGAGGTTTTGGCTGGTGTTCAGATCACTGTTTGACTTGAATATTCATTCCAGACAAGGACATGTAAATATTTTTGCCTTCCTAACCCACTTAAAGTTGTTTGCATAAGAAGACCTGAACTCTAAAGATAATACAGCCATAATATGCTCTGTTACTGAAAGGAGGATTTAAAGCTTTTTCATACTGCTTATTTAATGAGGCTGTCTAACTATTTGTAGGCTTTTTACTTCTTTTTTAGCGTTAGGACCATGAATATGTCTTAAGAAATCTTAAGATATTACCAAACTTAGTGATTGCTATGTGTATGAGTTTGTGGTGCTTTGTTTCTTGTTTCATCTGCTCTATGCTGAATAGAATGTTAAGGAAGACAAAACTGGTAATGGTTTGAGCTGTTAAATGCGTGATGATTGGTTCTATTAGCACATTCCATTACGGGTATCAGTATGATAAATTACATGTATTGGATTTTTTGTATGGAGGCTGTCAATTTAAATACTTAGTTTGTATGTGTCAGCCAGCCCCCTGCTGTATTTTAATAATTGCTACTTATTTTTTGGAAATAGCCTACTGTTATAAATAACTATTCCTTTCCATTCTTCTGTCAGCAGGAAGCTAATGTGGATACACAGCTTACAAACACCAGGGTCAAAGGGTGTCCACTAAGAAACAAAACCCAGAAACGTGGCTCTCAGAAAGGGATTTATATAGAGTTTGGTAAGATCTGTTGTAGATCCACACTAGTTGAGCTTATTTGTAATGTTTGCAATGTAATGAAAGGTGATGAAGTCCAAAGTCTCTATAAACATTGATTTCTCATTAACACCCGAAATGAGAATAAAGGGTCAAACGATTGACAATTCCAAGCTGGTAAGTCAAAGGGGGTTTTACATGATTTATTATATTGTAGGAAATTATACTGCTGTAGTAAACCTTAAAGGCTCAGTGTACCAGATACAAAGAAAAGATGTGTACAGATGTGAAGAAAGTTATAGTTGTTATAACCAGTGATAACTACTGTTTTGTAAAGAATATTAAGCCTTGGCACTAGCGCTTGAGGCTCTAGTTAATAACCAGAGATAAGAATGAAAACTGAGAAAGGAGTATTTCATCTCTGTCTGTCCTAGCTTTTCAGAACTTCCTTTTTATCTGCTGCTGACTGCTGATAGAAAAAAGATAGATGCTTTGCATAGTTTATTTTCTCCTAGTGTCTTCAAGGAAGAAATTGCTCCTTTTAATGGATAGTGTTCATTGCCTCTTTTTTCTTACTGCTTCTTCCAAGATCAAAGGGTCAGAGACACATATTTGAATGTATTTCTCTAACTTCCCTTTCAAAAATGTAAATACTAGCAGCTCTTTCATGTATAAATTTAGAAATCGGAAACTAACTCTTAGCTAATTAACTCAGTAGCTCTCTGTTACAAGTCACTGTATTTAAACATAATTTTGTGCTGGAGCCGTGTACATATTTGTACATAGAAATCATTATAATTAGGTAAAATACTGCACAATTGAACTTGTTTTCACTGAATAAGTTGAAAGCATCTATCACTAGAACAAATAAGCATGCATGCTTCTGTGATGGTAAACACTGAATCTGGCAAGTCATCTTTCTCTGAATCATTTCAACCAGAGTAACTGATTGATTATTTTCTTTTATAGGCTCCGATTCATCTGAGGAGCTTTTTAAACAGGCAAGCAATATTGGGTAAGTAAAGGTGATTAAGGAATTCTTACTTTCTAAAGACTAGTTCAGTATTCTCATTTCTATGTTTTAGTTTTTAGAATAGGACTGATAGAATTCTTCAAGCTGACGAGTGATTTTCAACTTCGAGGGCATCAGGGTAGAATGGGTAGCTGACTCCTATCAGTTTGTCATATAATATACTTTAAAGCTGTTTTCTAAAGGATTTATTGCTTACACAGACATTAGATCTTCAAGAGAAAAGCATGTACTATGCTTTAGAAAGTAAATGTTAAATTTGGGAAGTATAAGAGAGAATCTTTTTAAGAAATGGCCTAAAACTGTGAAGGGATCTAATTATAGCAAGTGTCAATCATGCAGCCTGGCTCCTCCAGAAACTTTCAGAGAGCGAGAAGGGAAAATTAAGTATCATCTGTTATATCTATTGTGGTTTTCTCTGTAGTGAAAGTAGATATCCCTCCCCAACAGATTAGAAGACAAAGCAGCACTTCAGACTTCATCTGAAGAAAAGCTAGAAGAACTTAAGAATGCTGAGAAAGGGAAAGAATATTCTTGCAATAATCAGCCTGACATGCTGGGTGCTAAAGAAGTAATTCTACCAAATGTCGTAGGTGCGTTTGTTATTTTGGTGACAAAAGCTTGAAAGAAAGACCACAAGTTAACATTTTGATTTCAGTGTAGGTGCTTGCAGTCTTGTATGTTGTAGTTTTGTTGATACAGCTACTGACAGTATATTGTAGAGTAGAAACTTAAAGTGTGGATAGTTTGTACACAGGAACAGAAGGGAAAAAAGTAACTTGATCAAAGTACAAAACTTTTTCTGTTCTACATACGCCATATTACCCTTTATAATACACATTGAGAGCACTGTCTGGTAGTAAGAAGTTGGATGAACATATATGTAATTTGATCTTTCTCCCTTTCTCTACAGGGAGTTTGGTGCAGTGTAATACTCTGTTTTGGGGGGGAAATAAGAACAGTTCTTTTAAAACAAAGTAGCCATTAAGCCTGTTATTGTTCTTGTATGTGTAAAATAGGGCTTAATAATTTATAATACCTATAAATCTTCAGGTGAAGTTGATTTCTCGAAGGAAAACTTGAGCAAGAAAAACACTTGGAGCATCACTGAAAATGCCAAACCTGGCCAAGTGAATATGACTGAATATCAGAGTTCTCCTTCGAATGTTCTTGCCCTAGACCTACTTGCAGAGCAGTGTGACAGAATAGGTAATGCCAGTCCCTTAAGAAATGGCGACACATCTTCCTTTAAGATCACAGAAGAAATGGATGCAGAGCAAACTCAGTGCAATAGTAAAAGCAAAGAGTTTGACTTAAAAGATAGCTCAGGGAGGAACTTGGATAAAAGCAAAGAAATAGATACTGTTGTACAAAGTGTGGAAGCTGTGGAAGTACAGGAACCTGAGAATGAGTCTTTCCATGAAAAAGAACTTCCTGTGGAGAAACTACTTCAGCCAGAGACACTTCCCTGTGCTACCCTGAATCGAGTCTCCAGGAAGAGACTGAAGCAAAGCATTCAGAAAGTCAATGAATGGTTTTCAAAAAGCAACGAGATTCTATCTTCCAATTCTTCCCAGGATGATTCTGCTGGAGCAACTGATGCTTCAGGTGAAGGAGATGCATCTTTATCAGATAAAGATTCCTGTATTTCAGAAAAGACTGACCCTATGGTAGATTCCATGGAAGTTGCAGTGGTTGAAGGAAACAAGAGATGGTCAAAACAAACAGCAGATAGCATCAAAGACAAAATATTTGGGAAAACATACAAGAGAGAGAGGAAGTCAAATACCCCTGTTACTGTAAGAGACATTTTACCTACTACTACTACAAAAAAGGAAGATGTGGCCAAGGAGAAGAGCTTGACTAATTCCAGCAAAGATGGACTAAAGCGAAAAAGGAAGAATGCCAGTTTCCTACAACCAGAGGATTTCATCAAGAAAAAGGATACAGAAAAGGCAGATAGGTGCGCTCAAAGTGTTAACTGGCACCTTGGAGATGCTGAAAAGAAAAGATGTGATGAAGGCTCTGCTGTTAATGAGAGTCACCTCTCTAATAGAGAGGATAATATGCTAGCAGAACTTGAGCAAGGAGGAGGATCCCTGTGGAAAAAAGCAACTGAAGGGGTGACTGGCAAGCACTGTGATGGGGAGCTAGAACAGAGTAATGGTGATCAGAAAAGCACTAAAAAAAGTTCTGCAGCAAAAAGATGCAGGCGATCTAGTAGAACCATGTGTGCTCTACAGTTAGTAGTCGATAGAAGTTCTGTTTCCCCTGATTCTGCTGAGCCACAGATTGATAGCTATCCAAGCAGTGACGAACCAGGGAAAGCTGATTCTGAGCAAAGACAAGTCAGGCGCAGCAGGAGGCTTCAGTTACTTTCTGAAGAAATGGCAAAAGAAACAGGTAAAGGAGCAGTAACTAAGGGAGCAAGAAAGTATGACAGCGATTGTGAAGGGTCTGTCTTTGGAGTCCAAAGCAATGTGCTAGTTCACACTTCTGAATGCAAAGACCTCTGTGAGCCCCAGGGTACTCTGAGCTACAAGCCACTCGGGAAGCTGAAGCGTAGCCATCTGGAAGCAGCTGAAGAACAGATCGGTCTAAAGAATTCATCTGACACTGCAGAAATTGCGAAAAGTCTCTTCAATCCTACACCTTCATGTCAGCATTCAAATTGTAATTCCTTTGTAGCTGATACAGGTTCGCAAGAAGGTGAAATACTAGGCAGCCCTTTCCTCGCACAGTCTCCTTCAATGACTGTTGTGCAAACTGCTTCCCACCCAACTGAAGAGCCGACTGAATCATGTGCTACTAGTCCCCAGGACAGCGGGCATGATACACAAAATGTTCCAGGGGACTTCAGAACCAAAAAGTCACCAGTGGCTAAAAATGTTTTGGAATTGACCAAGGAAGCTGAAGATAGCGAGTTAGACACACAGTATCTGCGAAATATATTTAGGCATTCAAAACGTCTATCATTTAGCCTTTATCCTGCTCACGTGAAGGCATGTGCAGTAGAAGATGCTGCTTCTGAAACTTTAAAGATATCCTGTACTGATCAGGTAGAAGATAAGCATAGGAAATATTTACAAACAGAAAACTTGCAAGAAGAGAAAACTGCTGAAAGCTTGAGTAGGGTTTGTGAGAAAGAGAAGCTTAAAACCTATGAATCTGCTTGTGTTAGTCCTATGACTTGTTCTGTCAGCAGTGCTGAAGGTTTGCACACAGGGGAACATAAAGCAGATACTTCGCAAGCTGAAAGTCAAGGGAATCTGACACCGCTAAGAGTGGGCACTGCTAGGACTGAAGACAAAAACAGATCGCAACAAGAACAGGGAAATGAAAAGACACTGTCAACTGACATAGGGATAGAAAGTGAGGTGAGACAGAATCCAAGCAAAAGTAACAGAACCCCAAGTGATCAGAGTAATACAGATGAGCACGCTTTCAAAAGAACAGATTTAAACACAGTCACTGAAATATGCCTCAGTTCAGCAAGCAGTCAAGCAGGAAAGGTCAAAGCTGTTCACAGCAAAGGACCAATGCTACATTTTCAGTCCAGATCAACAGTTTGTGCTGCAACTTGTCAGGAAAGGTCTGCTGAATTCAGCTATGAAGTCATCGGTGAAAAATGTAGCAAAAGCGAAAGAAAACAAGTAAAGGGGGTTGAAGGGCAAGCAAGCCAAACTACTAGCATAGGGATACCTGAGTGTTTAGTCACAGAGGCTCTAGAAGAACCTCTTAAAGGGAATGGTGATTTTTCAGGTTCATCTGAAACCCCTGATGGCTTATTGTGCTCTGACGTTGAAGAGAACATCAGCTTTTCTGAAACTGATAGGGGAGAGAGATCTGCTGTGTTTGTGAAAAGTGATACCGCCCTGGTCAAAGAACTACACAACAGTAATGTTAGTTCTAAGCCGAGACCTCGAGGTATTCGGAGATCTCGAAGAGCACGGAAACTGCAGTCTTCAGATGAAGAATGTAGTGAAGATGAAGATTTACCATGTTTTCAGACATTAATAAATGGCAAATCAGTAAGCACGCCTTTGGGGATCAGTAAACAAGTGACACCTGAGAAAGAGTCTTCAGTAAGTCCTGTCACATCACCTCGTGATGGAAGTCATGATGACAACAACATGCAGAAAATGCCTGAAGCTGCCCCAAGCGATGGATGTGCTTCACCAAGCCAGGAGTCAGAATGCTCAGTCAACTTATTTTCTTCCCAGTCCAACATGTCTCAAGAATCCATCGATGAAGCACAAGAGCCAAAGAAACCTTTAATACAAGGTCATACATCCAAACAAGTGAGCAATGTGAAGGAGAGTACAACTTTTCAAGGTTGTAATAGAGGGCTGAAGAGAAGCAAAACTAACTTCAAAGAGGAATGCCAAGAAGACCCAAACATGGGAACAAACCTAGGTACAGATCAAGATTTTTATCGCTGGAGCTGTTTGTAATGTCATTGCTCCTTGCTTTTTTGCTGTTTGCATAGGAACTTTAGTTCTGTATTTGTGGTACTTACATTCTTAAAAAAAAAAAAAAAAAAAAAAAAGGATCAGCCCTAAACAATCAAACAAAACCCTCAGTGGTTTCTTTCCTGAATTTGCAGTTTCTTTGTTCAGAGCAAAAATGAATAGACTGGGCATGAGAGGCCAGACTGAGTTTGTTTTATGGGAATTAATTTCTGAGTGAAATGCTAGCTTTCTTACTGTAATATGATACTTGCATCTATCAGCAAAGTTTTATAAAGCCTACCTAAGCTGTTTCCCCAGATGAAATATTTGTTGAAATTGGCTGTTGAATTCTGTAGGGCTTTTTTTGACCTTTTTATGGCTTTCATAAGTATTTAGGGCTCTTTCATCACTGTTGAAACACTTTGAGTTCTAGTTACTTTGCCATATGTGTGACATGGTATTCTTTGAAATGTTCACTTAAAGTAGATCTGTGCTTCTAACTTGAGTGTTTTCAAAAATTGTCACTTTATACTTAACAGTTGGTTAAAAGGTCTCTGTGGTAAGATACCATAGATAACTATTGGGGTTTGTTTTTTTTTTCTTTAACTAAGATTTTCTTCCGCCTCCTTCAAGGTCAAGGATCTGGCTATGACAGTGAAAACAGCTATGTGGAAGACTCATGTGAACCATTCTCTCAGGGTGAAATCCTTACCACACAGGTAAGTTTTATGCACTAAATTCTAAAAGTAGTTTACATTCTAGGATATAAGCATGTATATGAAAGCTGTGAGGGCAGTGTAGTAGGCAACTGCTTTCATCGTAATTCTTTGTGTCACTAGATTACTTCCAAGAGTAATGAAGAATTGTAGAATTGCTTCTATGCCATTACTCGTCCAACTTCACTTTCCGTGGTAACATTACATTCTAATGGCTGTAACTTGTTATGTGGTATTGATTACAGTTCTTAATTGTAGGAGATGCTAGGTATTGAATCTCCATGCTTGACTAGTGCTGGAAACATCAGCTTCCTGTACTTAAAAGCTTCATTGATAGGAATTTATAATGATTGGTGAGAAGGATTGGATTTGCTACATGATGATATTTAGCTGCATGGAGTCTTGCCTTCTAGGGGTAATGATTAAATCATTTCATGTTAGAATGTTATAGATATAAGACCCTACAGGCACTGTCCAATGAAAGGTGTGTCTAGCACAGTGTATTTTCTCTGCTATTAATTATGGCTTAATGGCCTGACTTGATGTATTGGGTAATGGGGTGGTGAGGGTGGTGGCTGGGGCTTTTAGTTTTGGTGTTTCATTTTGGGGGGTGGGGGTTATCCTGTAACTTCAAGGTAGGTCTTGTGACAAATCTCCCTTCAGCATTAACAACCCATATGCATTTTAATATCTGTCAAAGACGACTGAATTTAATTCTTGTGCTTCATGGATGGTTCTTCCGTTTAATGCATCGGTGCAAAATGGAGTCGACTGGCAGGACATTCTCCCTGATAGACCTTCAGGTTTCAGGATATATTTCAGGATAGATTTCAGGATATATTGGGTTAAATGGAATAGTGGCAGTATGAATTCTTGGGGAGTTTTTTGGTTTCTTTGTGGTAGGGGGGTTCTGTTTGGTTGGGAGGTTTTTATTCAGTAACACGCAAGCTCCACTTGGTGCCAGTGCTAGAGCTACGAACGTAGTATTCAGCGCTGTGGAAACTGCTTTATCCTGTGTAGTGGAGGTTTTTGGTTTTTAAAAGGATTCTTTGAAAGCCTGAGCTGTTCTTATGGGGAGATGTATATGGCATGTTTTTAATAGAAGGTATAGTAATTTTTGATAGAGAAGGGAAGAATAGGATGAAATTGTTTAGAAGGAATAAATAAAAATGTCTTTAGGGCTTGCAGTAATGGTGGAAAGTGCAGAAGCTCAATACTTGATGTTCACTATTAAACTTCATTTCAAGCGGCTAAAGTAAACCGATGCAGTTGAGACAAAATTACTTTTAAATAAATCTGTGTAGCATTTTTTAATTATTTTTTTTCTCTGACATATTAAAGTCTGAGCAGCCTAAACTGAAATAATTTGAAGAGCAAAATGACTGTGTGGTGGTTTGCATTCTTTGCTTTTGATGTAGCCTATGTGCATTTTTTTTGTTACAGTAAAAGCACTGCAGTGACCTTTTGAACATACGGTAAAAACTAATTGAAAATAATTTTGCTGTTTTCTAATTTTCAAGTGTTTGTAAAAAAAAAAACAAAACCAAACAATCTACTGTTTAAAACAGTTGGCTAAATGTCGGCAATATTGTGTATCCTTTGCAGGAGAAGAATGTTATGCAGAGTAACCTAAAAAAACTTCAGCATGAAATGGCTGTACTTGAAGCAGTGCTACAGCAACATGGAAGTCAGGACTGTGGGTTTTCACCTATCCATAGGGAACTGCCACATTCCAGTGGCAAAGGAATACTTGGAATGGAACAAATGCAACAAGGAAGAGGTAAATAGCAATTAAAACCTTTCCCAGCTTTCTTACAAACAGTTGTTACTATTATTAGTTCTTTTTCCCTCTACCACAAATTATAGTGTTAATTCAAAATCGGTGTGTTAGCAGAATTTTACCTAAATTCAGCTATTCAGTGAGACATGCATGTTTTATTTATAACTTGGCTACTACACCTAGCTTAAACTCCTGTTGCAGATCTTTGTGAGATTACATGGTGTAATTATTCAAATGGTGTGAGTAGGCCTTGTGATTTAGCAGTACTAATCCACATTGCTGTTCTGTCAGTTATAGTTGTACTCTTGTTTTCTTTCACTGGAATGGGTAAGGGGGCATGGCACAGTGGCTGAACACCCAAAAGGATTTGGCCTCTATTGCTGTGAGAATAATTGTCCTTTAGCGCATCAAGGAACAAGACAGAAATTAGGTTGGGTATGTGTTGGCTGTCAAAAGCAACACAGTACAGGTCAGGCTGCTGATCTTGAGCAGAGAGGAGGAGAATACCTACAGTGGTGTGTAAATCCCTTGAACAGGCTGGGTAGAATCCGTGCTTAGTTAACAAGCTCATTGAATTGCATGGCATTCGACCTTACTACAGTTTGAGAATATTATTTCATAGAGAAGACTTTGAAATGTGACGTGGAAGCTCAGTAAGCTAAATTCATGAGGCAACTATGAACACCCTGCTTGAAGATGTAAGTCAGCAAATCGATAATTAGTTTCCTTCAGACAGGAAAGCTACTTAAAATAATTCCGTTAATACAGTGCGTGTTTACATGGTTGTACTAGAATATGGATTTCAGACTTGTAAAAACTTAAACTGATTAGTTATTGATGATTTGATACAGATTACAGGCATCTTTAGCGATCAAATAAATGCCTCTACAGGTTGTGAACAGAGATACAGTAATGCGTTGAGGGGATTCATAAACTGCACTAAATGGTGTAAACTTGCCTTGGTCTATTTATATCCTACTTTTTCCATCTAATACATAACTGACATCTTGGTTTTGTAGATGATTTGGTATGTGAAATAAAACATAGTTGCTAGCTGTGCTTCAAATGGCTTTAGCATTTTGTGTAAATTTCTGTTTTGGGACACTTGTCTCTCTAAAGTGTGTCTGGATTGAGATTTTAGAGAATGCTTGACTTCTTACCTGAAGAAACAATTAAGAACAGTTGCTTTCATTTTGCTTGTTTAAGACCTATTTTTCTGTTTTAAAGGGGCAAAGTCAACCTCAGAAGGAAATTTTGAAAATCATAAAGGCAGAAGTTCAGAGGGATTGTCAGCCAATGATCTCCATGATATGCCAAGTGATTCTCTCAACAATAAAACCAAAGAGTTAGAAAAAGAAAGGTAAAAGTGTGTTTGTTTTTTACTTCTAATCTTTTATTTTAAAAAAATCTTGAATTAAATACCTCTCAACTTTTGAGCAATTACAGTACGTTAGCTGTTGCTACGTGGTTCTGTTGTTTAGAATAGTAAAAAAAGTATTAAAACCAATTTCCCCTCTCTCAAGGTCTCCAGAATTGTTGCTTCCATCTTCTAAATCCCGCTCGTTAAAGAGACTACATTTGGAGAAAGGTCTTCAGTGTGACAGTATGCCGAAGAACAAAGCTCATTCTGAAAAGACAAAACCTGCGCAGGAAGCGGTACAAGAATATAGTCATTGCCAACTTGAAGCAGGTAACATTTAAGAGGGATCCAATGCACTTTGATTTCTGCTTGTTTTTTCAGGTTTTTACATACAGGCAAGACACAGCTTTTTCTTGTAAATCAAGGATTTTAAAATATTCCTGGTCAATTTAAAAAGATGTTACTTTTTGTTTGGTAGCCCAACTGTATAGCTGCCCATCAGGATGGGGTTGGACATTTTGACAGTAATGGGAGTTATCAGTCTAGCATATAAATTGGCATTTCTTGAGAGATACAATACTGAAAGTTTTAAAGATATTCTAGTGTCTCAGCTATAGGTCAGGAAAAAGTAATGATAGAGGTAAAGGTGTGGTAATAAATAAGGAGAGGAAGTGACTGCAGCAACTAAACTTAAAAGGTAAAGCAACAGCCTTCCACCATGACTACAAGATGGAATTGTTTCAAGGAACAATTTTTCTTTTCCTTCAGAAAACGCAGATGAGCAGAAATCTGGGACCAGGCTAAACAGTTCGTCTGTCTTATCAAATCTCTGTGGCAATGTGACCAGGATTCCAAATAACTCTTCCTCTTCTGTAAGGCTTCTTAACCCTCGAACTGAAGAAGCAACAATTAGTTCTGTTGTAGCTCAGAAAGCTAATAAAAGCTGCGCTCAAGAACATAAATTGAAGAGAAGTGTGTGTCTTCCTCTATCTGCTCTGCACAATGCAGCTGGGAAAGAAAATACTACAAGTCCGGGGGTGACTAACAGGAAAGAAATGTCAATTGTGGCATCAGGTCTGAATCAAAGTGAAAATGTAAGTATCTCCCAGAAGCTTTAGAGATCCCTTGTTAATTGTTCCTGATTACCTCTAGTGCTCAACGTAGGTCTGCGTACAGTGAAAATTAATCTTACAGGAATTGGAGATTAGTAATGGAGTGACTCAAGTCAAACTTTTTCACTCCTAAAAATATGCAGAATGCTATCAGCACCATGAAGCTTAGTGAAATTTGAACTTTTTAAATGACTGTCCAGGGGAAAAAACACACATTCCAAAGCAAGAGAACTTTATTTCTAGAAATAAAGCCTTGAGGCATGGCTGGGAGGGGGCAGTTTCTTTGGTAGTTCCCTTGATGTTCTCAGATGATGATGATGCTTTACCCAAATTCTGATCCATTTCTGTAATTAATCAATTCTGAATTGCTAAAAAACCTGTTTCTACGATCCATTTCCAGGAGGATATGGCTTTAGGTTTATAAACTACTGTCAGGAGAGCTCTTTACTTCAGCCTATTGAATGGTGCCAAAATTACTGACTTTTAAGGAAAGATACATTCAAATGTATATACAGAATACACAAATAAAACCATTAATTTAATTACATTATTGCTTCAGACTCCTATAAACTTGAGATGTTGAGTTTTTTAATGTTTTGCTAGCTATTAATTTTCTTAACTGCTTTTCAGTTGCTGGTCCAGAAGTTTGCAAGAAAAACTCAGAGCACTTTATCCAATCACATTACTGAAGGAACAACTCATGTCATAATAAAAACAGGTTTGTTGGGAGCTGTGTGAACAAATCCTATATTTACACATCATATAGAATTTTAACTAAAGGCTAACCAACAAGCAGGCGGTTCAGCAAAAATTTGAATAAGTTTGAGAAGGTGTTCATTATTTTCTTCTCTATCATAATTTTTTTGTTTAAACTTTGGGAATCTTTCTTATTCTGTTTCACAGAGTCAGAGTGAGGGTATGTTTTGCTGCCTTGTGTGATTTGAAGCTAATGTTACTCAATTTTTTCCTTCAGCTGTTTGGTCACAATTTTCAGCTGTTTAGTGCATGTTAACATGAAGTAGTTCAGAACCAACCAAAAAAGAAAACAACATAGTACCTAAAAAAATGAGATATAGAAATTCTGGAAGTTGGATGCTATTTTTAGTTTCCTAATTTCTTACAGGGATTATAAATGCTGTTTCTTTCTAAATTTTTGAAAGAAACTTATGTTTAATAGAAAATTGGAAGCAGGACTTAATTGTATGTATAACTGCTGGTAGTAGATAGTGAAAGTGTGCTTCCATAATATTTCATCATAACTATTATTTGCATGCTTAATTAAGGTACTTAAATTAGTTTTTGCTCTTTAGTAGAACTCAAGAATCTCGTTATTAAAAGCTTTAAGGGACTTTATAGAAATTTCAGTGCAATAATACAGTTTCAAATTTGACAAATGTATTGCAATCTGAAACGTAGCATTATATTGACTTCAGAAAAGCGTAACATTCATCAGTAAAATTAAAGTTATTGTATTTCTGTGTCTAGGCTTAGGTTACATTTGTTCTTTACTTTACTACCACATCTCTTAACCAATATTTTCTTAAAAAGCTAAATATTTTGAGCCAAACCTGGGTGTGGGTATGCTATATGCTATGCTTGCATTTTGCTTCGTAGCAACATTTCTAGCTGGCTCCTGTTTGGATACAGTCTACCACACAAGCCTTTCTTGCTTTTGAAAACCAGCATAGAAAAGGAGCCAGAAAATCCTCTTACTTCAAGTCTATGGGCTTAATTTTTGCCTTTTTTTTCAGGAAGGCTATCATAGACACCATGACCGTATGTTTTTTGGAGAAGTGGATTGTTCTGTTTTCGTACAAATACAGATAGGATAAACTAACTGCCTTCTGAAGCTGTGGCGCTGGTAGAACAGAAGATGATCTTAAATGGCTGGTCATCTAAAAATGTATGCCAACATGTATGGGCACCGAATCCTACTCTTAGTGCCCTCTGTCTTGACTAGCATTCACAGGTTTTCTTACCTCTTAACTTTACTGAATAACTAAAAAAGGGTTCAGAAGTTGTACATTGATTACTTTCTGCTCGTTTCCTGAATCAGGACAGTAGGACTTTGGAACCTTTCTATAAATGGTCTTGGTATTTTGCTGCTGTACTTAGCAAGAAACTTCTGGTTTTAGATACACACCACCTGAGCTGTTCTTTTCACTAATGACAAAACTGAAAGAGGTCTTATTCTTGTTTGCTCTGCAGATCAGGAGCTGGTGTGCGAACGGACACTGAAGTACTTCCTGGGTATTGCAGGAAGAAAATGGGTAGTTAGTTACCAGTGTAAGTATAACTTGTTTTGGAGCTGAACGGTCTCTGCTTTTTGCCACAAATATACCCTTCACTTGTTCCAGTAAAAAACCCTGATTTCTTCATGTCTTGGCATCTGTTTTGCAGAGTTTCTTCTAGATACTTTAATATATTTTTTAATGTATTTTAAAAACCCCAAACAAACAGCAACATCAAACTTCTTTCTCTTCTGAATACTTTCACTGCTTTCAGATAACCACATTGGATTGCTTCCCACCTTGACAAAAGCCTTTCCTCCCTCTTAATTTAAATGAGATGCATAGCATCTCAGTTAGTGCAAAAATAATATTATTTATAAAAGGTAAAAAAATTCTTTTTGGCATCAGGTGGTATTGTTTCCCTCTAGTACAAATACCTTGGATTTAATGTAGCAATGAAGTCAGACTGTTGGTAGTGGAAGAACAATTTTGCTATATAAAATGACTTGTCCTGTTCTGATCTTTTTATTTAGGGGTAATTCAGTCTTTTACAGAAGGCAGGATACTGAATGAGGTAAGGTGGTTTGTTTTATCTTAAGAATGATATGTCAAATGTGTAGGCAATGCTGTTACACAGATAGACCTATTAGTAACCTCAGATGTTGTCTAAACGTTTAATAGATGTAACTTTGGCTCTGAAAACTGAGATTCTAGTTTTACCAAATGCTAGGATCAAATACCACACTTAGGCTATATGTATTCATTGTTATTGGAGGCATAATGGATCTATTTTTTGGAAGAGGTGATAGGCATTTTTTAAGTGTTTCTACTGATATTGATGGATTACAGCATAGAGGAAAAGATCTGCTGTTTGCTTAAGGAAATAACATTGGAACATAACTACATACATAGCTTTGTTTTTAAAGTTTAAAGTAGTCAACTACTGAAAACTTGTTCCAGCATTTTCTACCTTTCCTAGTAGAACTGGCTTATTTGATATGACTGATTTAAGTGGATTTTTGTATTCCTGGGTAGTATTTGGATTTTCATTCTCTAGTTCAGATTTCTGGAGAATGTCATTTTAGTGACACAGCCTGGATTTCATAGATCTCTGAGCAGAAATGCCCCCTTTCTGGTATGAAATGTAGGCCCTTTTGTCAAGCCAAGGGTGAAGAAGAAAAAATCTTGGCACCAAAAAAGCCCTAGGAAGGCGTGTTAAAGGCCCTTCTGTGCTTGAGGTGCAAGGGGGAAGTTGCTACAGAATTAACTGGGAACGCTAGAATGTGGGACAGCTGTTAACATTGTCATACAGTCACATTGCTTCAAGCAAGGAGAAGAGCCTGCAATTATAACGAAAACGATGGGGTTTCTTCCCCAAAGTGAACTGTCAATATGTAGGTGTTCTTCATACTCTTGTAGCGGGCTAGACTGCGTGGAAGTTTTGGAGAAGTTTCAAGCAAGTATTGGAGAAATGGGAGTTAGTCAGATGTAGGCCTGAAATTATTAAACGCAGCACTGTATTTGTTATTAATCTGTATCCGAAGTGAATGCCCTGAAATAAAATAGATGTTGAAGATCCAGATATTATGTACTGGTAACTTGTATCAAATGAGACTTTACTGATAAGTTAATTATAGTGTTGGAGTGTAGCCCTTCTTTTTATACAGTTTGCTAGACTACTATGTAGCAACTATAATTTGTCTTTAAAAGTTGTCTGATGTTGCAGGGGTTCATTACTGCTCTCCATTTTTCCTGAAAAGCCTTTTAATTTTCCATGCTCACTTAATAGCAAGGTTTCCAGTTCTGAAATCTGATGACTTCTTCCTGTTCTGATGCAGAACACTGACCAGGAAAGTGTTCTCAGTCTCCTAATTACTGATTACTTGTTTATTTTATTTTCCAGGAGGACTTTGAAGTTAGAGGAGATGTAATCAATGGGAGAAACCACCAAGGTCCTAGGAGGGCTAGACAGTCTCTGACTGAGAAGGTATAAGCACATCAGGGATGAAAATCCTGTCCTGCTGTGACTGTTTCATATATGTGGCTATGAATATCTGGATCTTCTTCCAATTTCTCTGCTGTTCTGTATTATTGAGTTGTACAAATTTAGCATTTTTATATGTGAAAAGTGAGCCCTGTCAGCGGCAGAGTGGTTATGCTCTGTGACTCACTGCGCTTGGAGTGAATGCTATCTTTTTATAACATCAGTATAGGATAGCACAGGGTTGGGGTTTTTTTATGATATTCTTTCGTTTTGTAGGTTACAAGAGCTTCAGATATACTTTGTGAAATAGTGATAGCTTGATAACCAGTCCTAGAGCTGCAATGAAACCAGCAGATTAAGTATTGTCCTTTAACAATACTGTATGTTCTTTGTTAATGTGTTCCTTGTTTTTTCAGATCTTCAAAGACTTTGAGATCTGTTGCTATGGTCCTTTCATTGATATGACTACAGGTGTGTCATTTCAGTGGAATTAAATGAACTCTGAGCATCAAAAATATTGGGGGGGGGGATTGTGTGCTTTCACCAGAGTTTTGCTTGGACCTCTTCTTGGATGCTCTTGTATTTTTTACTCTGAAACTTTCAAAAAGCCTACATGAGGTACAGGCTGGGTAAAGAACTTTATCCAGTTCTGTCTCCAGACAGGATGGAAATGCTGTTCTCTATTTGGATGCAGAGGGCTGCTCTGGGAATTTTGCTGTATTTCAAAACAGGCCTTTTACCTAGTTTGATTCTCTAGCAATGAAGGAAAAGCATTAATATCATGCTGTCTGGTAATTGCTTTAGAAGTGTTTGAGCACTTGTATCAGCATTTTTTCTTCTGTCTTAGTATCCTTTTTCTAGCAGTTAACACATCCTCAGTGTAATTTCTCTCTAGCAGCAGATGTTAAGTGAAACACACAACAAAGCCAGAAGTTTATATGCAAAGAAAATGCTGGGCAGGATAGCTGCTTTTTGTTAGTTTGAAAGTGAATAAAGTATAGTAGATGTTTTGAAAACTTAAGATAGAATTTTTCTACTGAAAATATTTGTACCTCTCTTCCCATTTTTTTGCCTTATTCAGCAGGCACTTTCTGATTTGTCCAATAGAGCTTTATTTTTGACTGGGTGAAATATCCTCATGTCTCTTGACATTTGTAGTAATTACCGCAGAGGATGCAGTGCTTTCACCTGCTGCAGTAATCATCAATTATGGCTCTTACACTTGAGAGACTTATTTGTCATCTTCACCATCAATTCAACAAATTGGTGGAAATTAAATACTTTGGCTACTTCTGTTAATGACGGATAATCACAGTTCTGATTTCTAATTTTAATTTCATGTCTTATATACTTATGATAAGAGGAAATAAATTGTTAGTGTCTTTCTCCTTAAGTTTTGGGCATGTGATGTTTTGCTTTTTCAGGAGTGTTTTGTTTTGTTTAGTCCTGACTATAGGGCAAGGGAAGAAAGTGAGTTAATGTTCCTCCGCAGGCTAGAAAGTGAAAGGACATTCTCTACTAAGGCTTACATTTCTTTCAAATGATAGTTTACATCTTGGAGCAAATACATGAGGGTTTAGGGAATAGTATCTGTCTCAACGTGATAAACAATCTATTTACTTCAATATTTTATATGTGATTTCTTCAGAACATCTAGAATGGATGGTGGAGCTTTGTGGTGCTACCGTCGTGAAGCAACCTCATCTGTTCTCACACACAGCAGTAAGTGTTAATCAATGTTGCGCTTCACATAGTGAATGGTCTGTAGTTAAGTAATATACAACATGTTGAAAGGTTACATGGCCTTTATGGGCTTGTCAAAGACTTAACGCATACAGGTATGTTGGAGAGAACTGTCTGCACAGTAATGCTGCCAAACTGCACGGCAACAGTTCTTGTGTTCTGGGCTCTGACTACTCTGTGTATCGGAGTACTCTAGCTAGATAGCTAATCTCTCTTGAAATCAGCACTGAGCCTCACTTTCCCGTGCAAAAAGCCTTTAGTGCCTTAACTTAGTCACAGCATTTGTGGAGAGAAATAACAAAAAAAAAAAAATCTTTGGAACAAATGTATTTCTCCTTCTACTACCACTTCTTAAAGTCCTCTCTGAAGTGATGCACTGAAGCAGAGTTAGCCCAGTTATCACACTCTGCAGATAGATGCGAGTGATTTAATGACAGACAGATAACAGTAGCGTTTTTATTTTCTTATCTTGAAATCCTAGAATTCTACTGCTGTCGTGGTTGTGCAGCCAGATGCTTGGATGGAAAACACAGATTATAGAGGTAAAATGACACACTGTCATGGACTGTTTTATGGTACACATTAGTGTCTTTATCACCTCCATCCTTTTAGAAGTTAATTATCAGAGAGGTTTGTAGAGAAATCGAAATCAAAATAAAATCTTACTGTGTCTGAAGGTGGATGTGTGTCTTGGAAGAAAAATCCAGAAGGACAAGGTATATTATCTCAGCAATAGAATCTTAAAAGGTAGTCTGGCAGGCAGATCCTGTTCTTGGCTCTGTTGTTCTGCATATCATCAGCTGTACAGAAACTTTTCTAATTGGAGATACCTTCTAAAAGGTATGGAGGCATGCCTGTAGGGGATTAGTGAGACCTAGGAGAAAGCCTCAGATGGGACAAGATTCTCTTGGTCTGGCAAGAGTACCTAGCTAAAAGCATTAATTGATATAGCTTTGCCTTTTTTTTTTTTTTTTAATCAAGATGCTCCAGAGAAACCATGAGACTTTGAAAGTGCAAGTGTTCCAGACAAACTTACTTTTTAAATGAGATAGTGGGAGTTATGTGATGAATGGGAGCTAGTTAGGCTACAGTGGAGTTCAACAAAGAGATGGAGCAGGAGGATGATGTAAAACCAGCTGTTTCCATGGCACTGGGAAAATGAGAAAATAAAGCAAAAGATCCTGAAATGGTGAAGAACAGTCTGGGAGCACTTCAGTAATCTTCTGTTGCTTGTCTCTTAATGAGACTCATTGCTTGTCTCATACTCTGTGCCTGAGCAGACAGGAACTGAGGCTCTGTCACAGAGGTCCTAAATTAAAAGATAACAAGGACTGTGCTTTTTGCTTTTAGTGTTTGTTCTGTGATGTTCAAAACTTCCTGCCTGACCATTTGCCAAACAGCTAATTCTTTTTGGAGCAGCAATATTACCAGCATTGTTAAAAGTAGTAGTGCCACGTCCTGGGTTTTAGACTCTTGGTTTTTATCAAGGCCTTTAAAATGTCAAAGAGAAAGCAAATAGCTTAACCTGAAAGACATCAGTGAGCTCACCTAAAGCTTGCTTTGACTCATTGGTGACGGTTTTATTGTTTTTTGTCTTTGTTTTACAGCAATCCAGCGAAAGAACAATGTTGCCATGGTGACTCGAGAGTGGGTATTAGACAGTGTTGCTTGCTATGAGTGCCAGGAGTTGGATGCTTACCTTGTGTCCTAAGGCCGATCTGCAGTTCTTTTTCCATTGCTCACAAATTCTCATCAGTGCTGATAATTTGGTAATTATTTTAAGGACTGAGAATTAAGTCACTTCCGCAGAGATTATGTGCCTGTAGTGTTCTTGTTCAGAGTAAAATAACTAGATTTCTATTAACAATAAAGTTACTTAAACATTACCATGTAAAGATGGAATTACCTACTGTTCTTTAACATTTCTAATTTCAAAGGAGTCCTTTTAATGTAAAACAAATTTTAAAAGTTAGAAAATGTAGAACACAGCCTCCTCAGAGAAATGGTGATTTATTATTTACCATTGCAGGCAGTTCCTGTTTATATACTTGAGGGTGTTTTGGAGACAGTCATTTAAAAGCATAATACTGTGCTCAGGGCTTGAATTAAAACGTACTTACACTCCTGAGGAACCTCCGTATTTTCACTTTCCATAAATACATACCTTGAATAAGGGTGTATACCAATACAAGGGAATATTATTTTGTGATTACTAATGCTTCACCCTGATTAATCTCAGGCCATGGGTTGTACTTGTGTTGAAAACTATACAAACAGCTGTCTTGTTGTATATACAAGTGCCAGCTTGCCCTAGCCAGGAGGATTCTCCACAAGTACAGTCCCTGAGAAGCCAACACTTGATTGTCAGCATAAACCAATCCCTAAAACCACAAGCCTATACCGGTGTTGTGCCAATCTTATTAATACCTGAGGAGCATCTGTGGCGCCTATGAAGAGGTAATGAACTGATGTACTTCAGGATCCCAGTGACCTGTAATAAGCCCTGCAAGAATCTGCTTCTAATAGTCCCTGCCTGCAAAGTGAGACTGCAAAGAATATTTGCTTTTTGTGGAAGAAAGTATCGCTTGTTTCTATTGCCAGACAATTCAACTTTATAAATAATTTTGTACTTCCAGAGCAGAAAGAAAACCTGTTTTCATAAAGTTATTTAAACAAAATTTTAAAATTGTAGCTAAGTTCAGAGAGTTTTTCAGTGCTCAGATGCTGCTAGGTTGTCTTGGAAAGTTATAGAAAGTATGTTTATAAATATTGGAATGCTCAAAGGCAATAAAATTATTTTGGCAAGTATTTTACGTAATTGTTTACTCTCATGTGAAGCAGTCAGTCTTTGCATTGAGGTATATATGAAAAAATATCTGAAGTCCAGCCTCTCAGAATGGGGAAGGGGAATGGAGACTTGCTGGAAGAGATAAAAAATGTAAATTAGAATTTCAGAGCTGGAATCAGAATTGTAATTTCCATCAACCTGAGAAGCAACTGTGTTATCAAGTGGCTTGTAGTTGCCAAGTGGAGGCAAATGTAGCCTAACTAGGCATTGCTGCTGGTAGTGTAAGTGCTGGAAGCATTTGCTCAGTTGACATACATTACTGCTTTCTTTTATGTGACTATTTCATAACTATCGAGGCTGTTAAACACAGCCTCACCTTCAGACTGATGCTGCTCTTATCTCTAGAGCTTACATTAGTTAGTTGTGTGTGGTGGGGCTTTTTATAATCTACATTTGAAAAGATAGCTGGGGGACATGACTAAACGTTGCCCGTTAGATGCAAGCGAAAGGCCAAGCAAGACTGTTTTGCATCTGCCATTGTGAAATTGTCCCTCAGATCCTAACGCAAAGGTTGTACTTTCTAGCAGGTCAGGTATGAGCTCCAGCTAGAGAGTTGTCTGTAGGAGTGACACCCGTGACATCGCCCCTCTTCCTTGGAGGGGACTAGACTAGATTTGTGGAAACTGCTTCTAATAAGTATCATCTGTGAACATTTGGAGTAATCTGCATCTCATGTAAGATCTGAATGAAGCAAAATGGTTTGGCTAAACATAAAGGAGGGATATCCTGGGGAGTAAACAGCTGAAGAGGGGCTGGTGTAGCCTCCATGGAACCCGGATTGACTATTCCAGTCTGACTTCAGTAATAAAGTCCCAGTACCTGGAGCATCCCAGCCACTCTGTGGGTCGGAAATGCCGTTTTATACATGAAGATCAAGCTGTGTTTCCTCCCTGGTTGCTCACACACAGGAGCAGCTTGCTTTCTGACGCTTCCCAGGGTAGGCAGCCTCTGCGGTGAATGTGTTTTTGAGACATGGCTAGGCCTTGCTGTGCCTTTTACAGTAATTACCTGAGGGTAACAAGTAGAATCAAACATCATTAAAGAACTAGACACCTAGTTAAAGGGGCTGCACACACAAACTGTCCTAGTAAGCAGCATGTGCCTTTTATATTATTCACTAGAGTGAGGGAAGAAACAAAGGGAAGGCTGGTGCTTGCTGGAGGTTTGCCTGAGGCTTTGCCATCAGGTAAGTGCTATATTTGTAATTAAAGCTGCTCTGCTTTTGAAACTTAACAAGAGCTGTTCCCGATGCAGCTGTGTTAGGGTCAACTTCCAAGGAGCCGGAGCTGTGCTGTGCTTTGGTGTGCAGACCCCCTGCCGCGGTCCTGGCCGCAGGCGGAATCTGCTGGCCACAGCTTTGTGCCAGGCTTCTGTCGGGCTGCCCTGACCCCGTGGTCAGGCCACGCTGTTGCTGACCAGTAGGAGCTGGTGCACTGGAGTTATCCTTTCCTGTATGGAAGCTTTCAACACTACATAGGAGGTTGGGGGGCAATTGAATTCTTTCCTTTTCTTTAGGCTATTAAATGCTAACTAATTCCTAATGCAAAGGAGAGGGATTTACTACTTCTGCGGAACAAAGTACATCCTGTGCCCGTGAGAGCTGACCTGCGCAGGGCAGTAACAGGCTGGCTTTGTCTCTGGCATTGCTGCAACCGGTCCCTTGTTCCCCTTAAGGTGTTGTTGAGAATCCTTAGCATCTGAATCGGGGTAATACATTCTGCCTGATGTCTGGCTCCGCCATGCATGGTTTCTGTTGTTCTTGACTTCACTGAGCCTTCAGTTATGTAGAGGAGGAATCACAGCGTAGCACCTGGGCAGGCTCATCAAAAACATTTAGCCTGGATCTTGTCTACTGCAGCATCTGAAGTCAGGCTCAGCCCAAAGCCTGATGCCCCCGGAGCTGTTCTGGGGCTCTGGGCTGGCCTCTTCACCAGCACAAATGAGCTGAAGTATTTCTGTGAAGCTGCCTTACCTTACCAGCAAAACTGTTAACAAGCCGGGGAGAGGCAAGGGGGATAGAAGCTGTCCAGGGCTTATTTTCTAATAGATGGGAATGGATTCCTGGTTAAAATTCATGTATGTTAATTAGGTATAGCTTTATCTTGAATTCTTATCAGCCATGCTGGTGTGGAGCCTGTTAATTCAGACTGTCCTTTACATTTTGCTGCTAGGCAGCATGGAGTTATGCATTGACGGAGCCCGCTCGGGTTATATTAGCGGTGTTGGAATAAATGTGTAATCGCTGTTTGCTGCATAGCTATTGTGGAGGCCACAGACTGAAGCAACGGGGAGAGGGTTGTGGACTGTAGGGGGTAATTAAGCATCAAAGTAAAAATATTACTCAGTAGTTAAAAGCCCTTTGCGTTTGGCAATATTGAATTTTGATGTAGGATTTTACTGCTTCTCAAAGGGAGCTTCTGGTCCTTGGGAGAGCAAACGGCAGCCCTTCTCCTGGAACATGGTGCAGCACATCGGTATCTGAAATGTTTTGGTGCAGCGCCTCTGATGCCTTTCTCCTTGCTGTACCAGACGCTTCCCATGTAAGGGGGTGAGGCGGAACCAGATTGTCACTCCTCTTTTTTCCTTCCTTGGTCTACCTCCTTGCTTATAAGTCTTTAACGTGCAATCGCAGCTGTTGCGGGTACTGAAACACCTGCCTGGCATGCATGTTGAAGGCTAATATGTTGAAAGAGTCCACATGCTAGAAATTCCAGCCGGGTTTGTTTAGCCTGGAGAAGGCTAAAGCAGTAGGGGGTGGGGTATAACTAAGAATCCCCTTTAATACAGCTGCCAAATTATGTCAGGTTTTAACTACAACCTGACTATGCAGGATGGTGCTGGCACACTGCTTGTTCTACATCTGACTCCGCATCCTGGTTTGTAGGCTCCTCGGTACAGGGGTGATTGGTGGTGCTGGTGGCTGTTTGCTGGGGTGCACCCTTTGCATCCCTAATGAGTTGTGGGCGGCAGCTTCTGCTCAAAAAGGAGGTGAAGGGGGGCTTGTTCTCCGTGCTATAACGTAGAGGTTTTAAATGCATCTACTAGCAGAGCCTTGTAGTCATTATGCATTGCAA
The DNA here is from genome assembly GCF_015220075.1 of Falco rusticolus. Taxonomy (NCBI): domain Eukaryota; kingdom Metazoa; phylum Chordata; class Aves; order Falconiformes; family Falconidae; genus Falco; species Falco rusticolus. Next base: position 2,811,573 of record NC_051204.1, read on the forward strand.
ATGAGCTTTGAGGCTTGCTCTAAAAGGATATTAAAGTGGCAAATACACTTAACATATGTAGGAGGTGAAGGAAGGAGAAGGCAGCAGCTGGGGTTTCCCCAGCAGGCTCTGCTCCGATCGGGCTGTACAGAGATCTCCCCCCGCTTTTTTCCTGCTTGGCAGGGGGGGCTTAGAGGGAGGGGGAGCCCTTCAGCCTGCACTCCCTGCCTAGCCACTTCACTTTGTCAGTATTGTTTGGAAAGGGACTTTTTTGCAAAAGTGCATCTTTGATTTATGAGAACTCCAACTCACCTAGCTCCTTCCCTCCAAGGAGCAGCAGCCCCCTGCGTAGGGACCGGTGGCAGAACGTGACGTGGTGGTGGTGCGGCACAGGGCTTCCAGGGGGGAAAGGTGGGATCCCAGAGGGGCTGCAGCACTGCCTGGCTGGGGGCTTTCTCTACACAGCCCCACAGTGGAGCAAGGATTCATGATACTTCACTGATGATGTTATAGAGAGTGCCTGGGTCTTTTCTGCGCCAAGACCGGTGCGAGCTGACCGAAGGACCATGGGCTCTGGTGAGCAGATGGTGCTGGCACCGCCTGGGTTACACTGCTCAGTCATAAACCAACTGCATTAAATGGTGGATTTCAAAACGCTTTACAGATATGATTGAGCCTTCTCTCTTGTTCCCCTTCTGTTTGAGGTTAGATATTACTGCCCCTACTTTGTTTCTGGTCATAGGTGCATCTGGGAGCATTTCTGTGTACAGGCTGGAGGCATCCCAGCCCCAGACAGCGTCTGTTTGCCAGACCACGGGCTCCTTCACCGTGAGAGGAGGCAGATTGTGGCATGGGATGACAGGGATTTGTTCAACAGAAGTATCTTTTGCAACAACTTTGTTCTGCTGCCTTACATTGGCTTTTCTCTGGGTGCCTTAAATCTGAAAAGGTGTTCCTTTTGAATTCTGTGAAGTTGTATGTGTTTCAGTACCTGACCTATTAGTACTGCTGATGAGCAGCAACGACTAGACGTGTAGCTTTTTGCTGAAGTAGTTTACTCTTTAAGATCCTCCCTCTCCATTTGGATCCATACAGAAAGAGTTATTTCCTTGCAGATCTGAAGCCATTTATAAGAGAACAGTTTATTCATCGATGCAATTAGAACACTTGTCTGACTCATTACTAGAGTTAATGGTAAATCAAAGAAATATTCAGCGTGTTCCTATAATTATTCTTGGTGATTTGCTGGATTGTTTTCATCTTGGGTCTGGTGTCAGTTTTATTTTGCTGATATTATGAATAAAAACCTTGTGCATAATCTATAACGATTCATCTTAGTAGAAAACGCCCATGAATTCACCTGGTTCGCAGGACAGATGATGCGATCTGAGGCTGAGCAGTGAAGGTAAGGGCTTTGTCCTCCTCTCCCGATGTTCTGAGTGTTTGCTGGCTCTCCTTCAGAATATTAACTATGATCCTGGGACCGCGAAAGGACTCTCCAGGTTTTGTGCAGGGATTCTTTAGCGCAAGTCGCACGTCGCCATTCTTCGCTGAAGCTGTATATTAAGTGCTTGACGTCTACACCAAGTGGCGTTTGCTGAAGAAGATAAAACTGATATAATATTGTTTGGAGTATAGGTAATAGCTTTTCTTGAACAGGCAGTAAGAGCAGACACCTTCCCAGAAAAGAGGTGAGAAGGGCTTTTCTGAAAGGGTCTTCAAGACTTGTGCTTATGGAATCGATGCAGCACTTTGACAGGTGGGGGAATGTGCAGGGGCTGCCTGTGGGGTAAGGTTGGGGGGCGCAGGCTCTGTTCTGGGGTGGCAGAGGTGGCTGCAGGCAGTTCTGCACTTCAGAGGTGGTTCGTACGGTGCTGTGTTGGACTGGTGTAAGAATGCCTGCACGTCAGATCTTTGCTTTACCAAGTCGTTCACCTGTGAAGCACAGCAGTGCATTTTTCAAAGGCCAAGAAATCTTGATTTCTGTGCTGGTGGTGTGACTGTGTCCTGTAAAGGCTGCTGGAGCAAAGTGAAACCATGTGGATTGTAACTTGTGCTGCTCGCCTGGTTCTAGGGCCGCTGTGACAGACCGACACACAAAGGCGGCTGCTGGGTACTCAGCCACCTCTCCCAGGAGCAGTGCTCTTGAGTTCAGGAGTCACTTAAGGAAGGCAGAGAAGCGTTGGTGCTGACAGTCCTTCCAAGCATTTGTGTGTGACTAATCTCTTCATCCTTTCCTAGGTAGGAATGACAGAGTGTCTTGTCTCCTGCTTTGCCTTTTGTCCAAAGTACGTATCACTCGCAGCAAACTGCTGGGTAGCAGCAAGACAAGGGCTGGAGATTTTGTTCCTCGCAGTCTGTGAAAGGGCCAGGATCTGAGACAGGTAGTTTTAGCTTTGAGCCAGTGTATTACCAAGAGGTCACGCAACAGAGGAGGGTGGCACAGTTACTTTCAAGTCATACACTCATTAGATTCTGAACTGATTCTTACCTATGCAGGTTTGTCTGTTTGAAAGGATGTACTATTTATGATGTGTCTACCAGCAGCTTACAAGCCTTAGCTTAGACTTGAAAAGCATCAATTCTTGTTTGCTTGTTTCTTTGATGTAAAGAGCACTTCTGCAAAGCAGTTCCTTGTTCTGCTGTGGAGCAAAGACATTCACAGCTCGTCAGACTCAGAGCCTTTAATGTTGAGAATGCTGGAGTGATGGTATTTGGCAGGCAACAGGTACTTATCTTCACAGGCACGTGAGGGAGGGCAGATTGGTGCAGGCTGTGACTTATTCATGTGTTGAGTGCTGCTACTGCAATATCTAATTTTTTTTAGGGAAAAAAAAAAGCTTTCAGGAGATTATTTACTGTAAAGATCAGACCTTTAGCAGATCGCTGTTTTTTTTCCCTAAGGCAGGATGCAAAGCAGTTGTACCTTGATGTACCTGGTCAAATCCTTAGCCAGATTCTCCCTTATACGTTGCCCACTGCCATGCCTGCGATGTACCGGTAGCACTTAGCCCTTAGAGAGGTAGGAGATCTGAATGCAGCTCAGGATAGGCATCTGGCTCGAAGCGGACTTTTGAACTTAAGGTGACGTGCTGCCTGCCTGCAGAAGAATAATTCCAGTGCTGAAGTTGCTGTTGGAAGTCAAAAGGTCACAGGAGAAACTGTTGGGATTTATTTTTTTTTAGCTGCAAGTCTGGTTATTGCAGGCTTTGAAAGGAAGCACTTAGTCGTACAAAGATTTGACAAGTTGTTTTTGTGAAAAGCAAGCTTTGGTCTGACTTATCTTCTCCCTCCTGGATCAGTACCCAATTCCTGGGTGAAAAGCACAACAGAAAGGCTGTGCTCAGCTGGACCAAGCCGTAGAGTGAAACGGTTCTTTCTTTCTGTGGTGATGGTACCCTACAAATACGAGCTGGCTTCCCTGTGTCTGCCCAACAGTGCTATTGCTCATCCAAACAATTGCTCAGGTGCGCGGCTAATCCTCCTGACGCTGGACTAGTAGCCATCCTGGCTCATTGCACTTACCATGCATGTCTCCATCGAGTGTTACCAGCCACATGCCTCTCCTGCCTAAGCCCATTACGCTCCTTTCTGCTTCTGTCCGGTTCCAATCCATCCAGCAAACAGACTCCTGGATGCTCTATGGCTTTATCAGCTAAGGAAATCGGAGACTGTCTGTTTGGGCATCTCCCAAGCAGCCTCTAAGTTCTCTTCCCTCTGAACCAAAACGTCCAGAAAAGCTGCGTCATTACCCGAGTTTCCGTGCATGCATCTTGCAGGTGTTGTACAGGGCAATCCCCTGTCTTAACGTGCATGTGCCAGGTGCTTCCAAGCTAGCTGATGAGAAAACCCAGCTGCGAACAGGCTCACACCACCAGTGCCCTGTCTTAAAGATGAGGAGGATTGCCCCAGCTGGGGGTTGGGTGGAGGCCGCGGCTGGTTGATCTGTGGGCTCTGTTCTAGCAGCCTGTCGAAGATGGGAAGGGGTGGTACTGAATTTAGAGTGGATGAAATGTTTCAGGCGACGTGTAGTGGGTCTGTGTCATGGCCAACTTCCCAGCCTGTCGCTCTGTGCCGTTTTACTGGGCAGGGAACCCTCCCCGAGCTGAATGGCGAGCCGAAGATAGAAAAGCTATCAGCCTGGGCTGTCCTGCTGAAATGCGGTTTGTGGGCTGGGTGAAAGCACCGTTCCAGCTGAAGCTGGTGTAAGTGTACAACTCTGCGCTGTACGCGTGCTCTTTGGAGGCAGCTCTCCTGTGTGGTGCAGGGTTGCCCACAACGGTGGCTTGTGTTAGGGTCTGGCTTGGCTCTTGCAGGCTACTGGAGCCCATTCGGTGGAAAGGTGCAGAACAGGAGGAAACCCTGAAGTTTAAGGTCGAACCTTTTCCTGAAGCTGGCAGAGCTGCTGCCAAGATGCTGTTCAAGCATTTACCAGGCAAGATTTGACAAAAGGCAGACCACTCCAAGGTGAATGCAGTAAGTCAGGGCAGCTATTTATACCACTCCTGCAGGGATGCTGGGTCAACCGTTTCTCACGAGCTCTTAATTCCTTTGTTCATTTTCTCCTGTTCATAAGAACCTCTCCAGAAACTTTCTGAGGAGGTGTGCGGAGGCTTTCCCCTCTGCTTGCGCTCTCACGCATTTCTCATTCCTGGCTTGGAGGACTTTTTCGTTCACTGAGGCTCTATTTCCTAAGTAATCTCTTGGGGAAAATCACCTGTACTGGTGAGAGAAATGCCTCAAACCTGTTCAGGATTAGCCAAACATAAATCAAAAGCTTATCCTTTAGAGGAGAAGGAGTTGGTGCCCAAATCCTCACCATCAACCAAGTGTCTGACACTGTTGCTGTGGCTAGAGCTCTGTGTGTGTGAGGGAAATCTTCAAAGAGTTTTCTACAACCTGTTTCTCACCCTGGTGGTTGTGATTATTCCTCATGGCAGGGAACTGAAGCCTTTACTTGGGTTGGAGGGCTCTGATGTGCGGGGAACTCCAGAGGGTGATGGTCTTCTTGTCCCTCTAGCCCAAGCATCACCGCTGGGCTGGGGGACTAAGTTCTTACGCCTTGTGCACCTGATCCTGTAACCCGTTAGGATGCCCTTTTCCCTTGTGGAGCTATCGCTTTAGGTTAGCAGAGGAATAAAACCTCTTTTCCCTTATCCCAGGAAGAAAACTCAGTGGTAATTCCCTATAAAGGGTGCAGGTTTAAGACCGTTTGGCGTAGCACAGAGTTCTGTACCCATTCCTTGAGAACTGCTGAGCGCGGACATTTTAATTGTAAAATTATTAATTCATTTTATTTTTCATAGAGTCAGTGAATTGTAGAGAGGTTTGTGTGGTGTGTCCTGCAGTTAATCCTTCCCTTGAGAGCTGCAGAGGTGGAAAGAAGCCGGGATTGTCTCTACCCTTAGCCAAGCAACCAGACGTGCATCTGTGCAAGCGTGTGCTGGCAATACTAATCAAAGAACTGCTGGCAGCAAACAGCCCTCCCCCCTGCCTCCCCCACACCCCAAAAAAAAAACCAAAAACACCAAAAAAACCCCAACAAAAACCAACAGCAAACCCTCTGTTGTATGGTAGCAGCTCATTATTTTGCTGATCACCACGCAGTTTTCTAAAAACCACTGACCCTTTCTTAATCTTAATTTGACTCTGGCAACCAGACTATAGGGGTTGCAGCTTCCCCTGCCCCAGTCCCCGAGCAAGCACAAAGCTTGCTGCTGCTGCAAATTAAACCCAAGCAGCTGAGGATTTGGCTAGGTGTAGGGAAAACCTAGGTGGGTAAACGAAAAAAGATGGGGGCTCGGACTTGACCTTCAGAGTGTTCCTTTAAATCTCCACAATTATGGAGGATTTGAACAAAAACAGCTGTAAAAAGCCAGGGAGTGGCTGTACTATTGGGAGTAAGTAGCCGTTCCGAGGGGTGCTGTAGTTTTTCTCATACTTCCATCAGATAATAGTGCTGGAAATTAAGATCTCTACGTTAGCGGTCCCTATTTGATCCTGTAAATGGAGGCACAAGGCTGGAGAAGGGGTAGCCACTGGCTGGAACCATTTCAGTGCTATGACTGGGAGGGATGGGAACTTTCTTTTGCAACAACGTGCCATGCATCTCCTTGCCTTTTACTCCAAGTAGAAACTCTTCGATGGGCCTGTGAGAGGAGGGAAAAATGTCCTGAGGGAAAGGAGAGCTGGTTTTCCCAAGGCACAGGGTCTTGCCTTCTGTTTAAAAGTTACTTTCCCTTTCCTTGAAGCACCCAAAACTCGTAAAGCTTAGAGTTCTAGAGAGCCACACAGGGAGTACTGAGCCTTGAGCTGGCTGGGGGAGCGGCTGGGACAGGGGGCTGCTGGGGCTGGGGGGGGGTCCGGCAGCTGGGGGGGTGCTGGGACAGGGTGTCCTGTGGCTGGGGGTGCTGCGGTGGGGGTTGCGGCAGGGGGGCTGTGGCTGGGGGTCTTGCAGCTGGGGGGGGGGTGGTGGTGCTGGGGCTGCGGCTGCAGGGTGCTGCAGTGGGGGCTGCGCCTGGGGGTCACTGGGCTGTGGGGGGGGGGCTGCGGCTGGGATTGCTGCAGCAGGGGCTGCATGCCCGCGGAGGTGCTGGGGCTGGCTGCTGCAGACCAGGGCATGGCGCAGGGGTGCCCAAGCAGGCCCGAAGGACAAGGCAGCCGCAGCAGCGCAGCCCGGCTCAGCACCCTGCAGCACGGCGCCGCAGGCAGGTGCAGAGCAGGCCCTCGAGGCCAGGGGAGCGCTGCTGCAGGGTGCCATGGCGGCGGGGTCAGGGGGGCTGTTCTGGGCAGCACCGAGCCCAGTCCTGCTGCTTTTCCTTGGGGAGGCTCCCGGAGGTGTATGGAAAAGGGGGCTGGAGGCTGCCCAGCCGAGGGCGAGCGGCTGCAATGTCTGCGCAAGGCCAAGGCAGCAGGAGCCATGCTGCAGCCTCAGAACCTCAAAGCAACATGCCCGGCGTGCTCTGCTGCCTAGATGTTAACAAGAAAAGGAGGAAACTTCATCTGCCTTGCACGTCATCCTCTTGCCTGCCTGCCTGCCTCTGTGCCTCCCCTTCCCACCCTTCTGTGGAGATAAATCCAGGGCCAAGAACATCCACGCAGCACAGGCAAGGGCAAGAGGCTCAGGGAGGAGATTCTGTTCACGGAGCCTCCCCAGGCCAGGGCCTGGCATGCTGTTACCTGCCCGAATAAGCATGTTTAATTACCTGCATTAATATTTAGGCCATGAAGTCATCAGCATTTGTATTTATTCATGTATATAAATGGAACTAGCTTTCCAGAGCGCCGCTGCTGACAGCACATTCCCTCAAGGCCCTTCCTGAGAAAAGCATTCGCCATTTTGCATGCGTACATTTCAATTAATTACAATGGGTGGATTGATTAAATGGAATAAGACGATTAAGTGACAGTTGTTAAAAAAAAAAATCAGGTGAGGTCAGAGTAAATAGATGGGGAAGACAAGTGGTTCATGAGCAGTTTGATTTTTTTTTCACCTCAGATCAATGGTTCTCTGTCATTTCTTGAATACAGGGGGTTGGAGCACTTTATTGGAACAGAAGAAAGAACTTTATGACAGGGGTGGACACTATTCGCAGAAAAACAAGGCAGTGCTACTGCCAGGGACCTCAGCATCTTCCCTGTGCTTCTCCTCGCCTCAGATCCATACTCTGAACTTGGCATTTCTTTCTTACATCATCTCTTTGCCAGGACACCAAAAGATCAGTGGCTCTCGTCAGAGGTGAGAACAAGGCTGGATTCTTACGTGCATCCCTTCCCATCCATCTGTGCACACAAATCACAGCCTCACCCCACGATACCATTGCTGCTCCAGTCTTCCCCTGGCTCTGCTGCAGCGTTACGTCAGCCTGGCTCTGCCTACCTCTGTTGGCAGGCTGCCCTTCTCCCCGCGGTGCTTCCCGGCGCTCCAATCTTGGTCTTCCTCTGAGCACAAAATAGGTGAAACCAGTCCTGTGCTTAATATCTTATTCAGTAGTAGGTGGAGAACATTGCTGAGGTAGGGACAGAATCATGTAAAGGGTATGTGCAGCCTAGTAGAGTTGTCGGAGGTTCCAGCCTTTCAGTAGTATACGTTTCAAAAAAATTAAAAAAAAAAAAAAAGGGGGCAAAAAAGCAATATTATGCATACTCACAAACCCAGCCTGGACTCACGTTTAATTTCTCCTGGAATTGAGTCTGTACTCCAGTGTGCCAAAACGTGGGGATGGCTTCGTGTTGCTTTATTGCCTTTGAACTTTTGGCCAGAACGCCAGGATTGCTGTATGGAGCTGGCAAGTGCCAAGCCATCCCTGGGCCACGCAAGACGCGAGCAAAGCTGTAAACGTCACCCAGGGAGTGCACGAAGCCACACGGGACCTGAGCATTCCGATAGTGCTCCGAGTATTGCTGAGGCTCGAGAAACACGGAGTGGTTCCTTCCCTTCTTTCCTTCCAATCTGCAAAGCTGCGTGCTAAGATCAAAGCACCTTTCAGTAGAAAATCACACCTGTCGGAGGGGGTGCATCAAAGAGCTCCAGAGACCCGATCTGTGTGTCTAAATTTCAAGGCAGGATTTGGTTACCCCAGTACCAGACGTCATCTACCAGCCCTGTTGCAATGGCCTGTACTAAAAGTACATCGGGATGCTCAGTGCATGGAGTCAGCCTGAGAACGGCACGGAGTCTGCACAGCCAAGGCCATCAGAAGGGCAAAGAGACTCCCCGAAGGCTGTTCCAGGGGATGCAGGTCCTGGCACACAAATTGGGAGCAGGGCAGGGGAGAGATGCTGAATCAGCAGAGGGACAGGGCAGAGGGCTCGTTAAAAAAAAAAAAAAAAAATTCCTTACAGGATGCCAGCTCTTCAGTGCCAGGAAACGTGTTTTAATTCCACAGGCAGACTGTTAGGATTGGCTAAATGAAGCTCTTGCCTCTTCCTAAGACCTGGAATCCTCTTGGCACTTATCTTAGAGCTATAGAAATGAGATGATAAGACCTCTTCTGTCAGTCCGGCCAGCCGTCAACGCGGGATAGTCCCCAGCAGCCTGACAACAAGGTGACTTGTCGCCTTTGCGGTGGGAGGCTGTTTGTTTTGGAACTTTGCCGTCTGGGTCCCCACGCCCTCTGTTGGGATCCCTGGCGAGTCTGCGCTCAGCATCTTATAACTGCGTAATAAGCCCAGTCGCATTCCATACAGCATTTCCACGTATCTGCCTGTCAGACTCGGTTCTACCCTGAAGTCAGACACATCCAGAGCTGCAGAAGTGACCCCAGTTTTGGCAGATGAAGAAAGATACAGCAGGCGAGAGAAGAGCCCGAGGGATGGGATTGAAGCCAGGTTGAGGGAAGCTGGCACCCGTTTGCAGCTCTGTCATCCTGTAGCACCCAGCACATGGGATCCCAAAGCAGGAGAGGAGCAGCACCCATGGGGGTGTGCTGCCACCCAGCCCACCGTGCCTGACCGCATCCGAGCTGTGAGGTGGCCTCGGGAGTGGAAGGCGTCCCTGGGACCACTCGGTTTGACGTTTCCCGTCTCTTGGAGGGACTGCACTTTGTTAGGCAGGAGGAGGACAGCCCAAGCCATTCAGAAATCTATGTGTACAGGGAAGTTTGGTTTTTACCTGTTCCATCGGGGTTTTTCAGGGCAACCAGCAATAAAAAAATAAATAAATATGAAACTGCCCTTTGTTCCCTACCTCACCAAACCAGGGTGGTGGCCCCTCTGTTTCCACAGGTTGGTTTGACCTATTGACCAGCTGGATCCTTCCCTCCACCTCCCGTCGTTGCTCAGGGATGATACACTATTCCATGGGTTTAGCTCTGAAGTGAAAATACCCCTTCGGCGGGGGAAAGGCGAACAAGTGAACACCTTGGCGGAGGAGGACACAAGCCCATTCAACACAATCTACTTTCCCTGTCTTAAGAGGGCTGACTGATCATTCTCTGGATAATTTTGGAAAAGCCATCAGTAGAAAGTCCAGCGCTGACGAGCTTTGCTTATTTATTATGGAAGTGACAGGGGTTTTCCAGGGGACAGGGTGTCCTGACAACATCTACAGGAAAGATGAATAACTGAGGGGCGAAAAGGCAGCACAAGAGGCACTGAGATTGTGGCACCTGCTGCAAACGGGGAATTTCAGCAAGGTTTGCAGCAGCATCTTGGTGCAGCAAAGCTAAGGTGAGAGCCCCGCTGTTCCTGGGGATGGCAGCTGGTTCGGCATCTCCGTGCTCGGCAGCTTCCACAAGCAGAGAGCACCGGGATAAAGGCAGGGAAAGCCGCCCCAGCACTCAAAGATCCCGTGGGATGAATTGTAAGAGTGGGAAGCTCAGCAATGCCCATCTTTGCCTGCAGAGCTTTCCTACCACTAGGATGGAATAGGACCATTTTCTTTTTCTGAAAGAGAATTTGGCGTTTTTAATGTCAACGTCAAATTACTGCTGGCTAATTAGAGCCTGTAAACCCAGAATTAAGTCCTAGGGCAGAGTGGGTGGAAAGGTAAAAGCCCAGCTTGAGAAGCTGCGTAATGAGCAAACATGAACTCTCAGGCGTAAACTTAGAGGAAGCAGAGGGCAGGGTGAGAGTGTCTGATAATCTCACAGATAAATACATGGGCAGACATTAATATGTAGGTAAACACTGCTCTGTTCAGTGTACTCAGTAATTATCTCAGGGATTGCCTAATCTATGTCAGAATTCTCTTTGATTTAGCTCGCTTCCCAGCTCCTGTATAAAAACAATCAGCATGTTATTCCTGATTGTCAGATGCAATACCAGAGCTCTTGGTTTAATGAATTACAGGCAACCCTTTGAGACTGGGCTCTCTACTTACTAGGGACAGACACGCAGGTGTGTCAACACAGTGGAGAAACATCTGTGCTGCTGGTGAGTGTAACAGGTACAAGAAAAGGCTCCAGCCCTGCTTATTCCTGGGGATATCAAATAGGCTGCTACGCGCAGACGGAAGACTTGCACGGTGCTGCTGAATGTAGCAGGTGTACCCGGGTGGATCATACAAGCTGTGAGTAAAATGAGATTAGTCTTATGCACAGCACAATTCCCCGGGATGCTATTCAGGTTGTTATGCCACTCTTCACTGTTATCTCTGGGCGCTTTCCAAAGGTCTCAGCCGTGTTCTTAAGAATTTATCTCTGGCTGAAACCAGCTTTACCCTTGCAGGGGTTGGGGGGAGTGCTTTTCTTCAATGGTGTAAAAAAAATACCAACAGAGTTTTGTTTCTAATTCTTGCACCAATTCTTCCTTTGTTCCTGAATGCATCCTTACATACCTCCATTCCCTCTTGTAAGGAAATGGAAAATGACCTTTAGAGTGGCTTGGAAGGCTACATTCATGGGTTTGCAATGGTGAGCAGCAGGGGCCCCTGGCCCCTGTGGATACGTTCAGTGGTTTGGATACAAGCAGGAGGAAGGTGCCTATTTGTCAGCAGAAAGCACGAGGTGTTTTCTGGTCCGTGGGCTTTCTGCAGCCCCCCGCTCTCTCCTTGTTCCAGCAGCTCCTTCCTCCAATGCTCCACTGCTATTCTTTACGCCACCCTTACAGTTCATGCTGACTAGTGATGCAGAGGAATACGTGCTGGCTTAATGATGTCAGGTATGTTCATTAATTATCACCCAACTGGCTATAAGGACGATTACAAAGACCCAGGATTTTAATTTCCTTAGAGCCCACTTGGCAACACCAAGAACTGAAGAAGGTTCCTCATGTAGACATTTAATGAGCAAAACCACTTCTGACAGCAATTATACAGCATCTCATCCTTATGTTCCTTCTTCAGACAAAGACCAAGGTCAAATCTGTAATTAAAGCTTATCAGGGTGCCCATATGAGTGGGTTGCAGGGGGAGGCCTGCCTTCGGTTATATTTCTTGCATTTTGACCAAGGCACACTATCAATGTGTATTACACTTGGAAACTGCTAAAAAGGCTGGTTTGTTACCAACTAAAGAGATAAACAAATCACAGGCGAATAATTCTGAGTCCCCAGCCTGGGGGTTTTGCTGTTTGACCGCTACTGCATATACTTTGCCATGCTATTCAACAACAACAAACATTCGCTTCTGAACCGATAACACGTTTTCGGAAGCACGCCTGGCAATGCAGAAGGGGTACTTTGTGCCCTGCCCATCAGCTTCTGCTTGCCCTGCATGACACCGTTGTCTTGCTGCAGCACGTAACCTCTGCGCAGCTGGCTCCCAAATGTAACCTCTGTGTAGCTGGCTCCCAAATGTAGTTACCTCCACAGTGGCACGGCACGGCATGGCACGGCGGCACACTTCTGCAGCAGCAGTGAGGGTTCATGTCGTGGTTTAACCCCAGCCGGCAACCCAGCCCCATGTAGCTGCTCTCTCACTGCCCCTCACCCAGAGGGATGGGGAGGAGGATCGGAATGTAAAACTCCGGGGTTGAGATAAGAGCAATTTAACAGGTAAAGCAAAAGCTGCGCACGCAAGCAAAGCAAAGCAAGGAATTCATTCACCGCTTCCCATGGGCAGCAGGTGCTCGGCCACCCCCAGGGCAGCAGGGCTCTGTCACACGTAACGGTTAATTGGGAAATGCCATAATGCCAGATGTCCCCCCCCCTTCCTCCTTCTTCCCCCAGTTTATATACCCAGCATGATGCCATATGGTATGGAATATCCCTTTGGCTACCTTGGGTCACCTGTCCTGGCTGTGTCCCCTCCCAGTTCCTCATGCCCCTCCATGCCCTCTCGCTGGCAGGGCCCAGGGAACCAAAAAGTCCTTGATTTAGTATAAACATCACCCAGCAACAACTAAAAACGTCAGTGCGGTTATCAGCATTGTTCTCACATCACGGCCAAAACACCGCACTGCACTGGCTACTGAGAAGAAAATTAACTCCATCCCAGCTGAAACCAGGACGGTGGTCCAGGGGTTTTCAAATCGGGCCTGATTACATTTATATTATGGCTTTCCTGCACAATTGCAAAGGCTGGGATGGGCTATGGACGCTGCGTTATGTCGGAGCGGTGTAAGCCAGAGGTAGCATATATAAGAATCAAGTCTTCAGGTTTTTCCATTTCCCATTCTTGTGACCTCCTTGTTAAATAGAAACAGTGGCAGCTAATCCGTGAATGTGTTAAACCGAGGCCAGGATGAGGAACTTACTAGGATTTCAAATAAAAGTGTCTGAACAAAATTATGTAGTAAGTTTTTGCCCTGACCCTTTGGAGTCTCGAAACAGCATTTAGTAGAATGAGAATATGCTTCAGCGTAGGATATTACATCGTTGGTTTCTCCTGGGATCAATTTTGCTAAAGTGTTGTTAGAAAATCGTGTTATGAGGCTTTTTTCAGAGGTTCAAAGTAGTTTTTAGGTGTATATTACTAAAATTGTTAAGAAACACTGTGATTTTAGTGCCAAGGGACACTAGGCATAATAAGACACTTTTTTTTTTTTCCCTTCATTCCCAGAAAACAAAATCAAAGCAGAACTCAGGTCAAGAGTTTTGAGGTTTGCTTAGAATTTCTGGTGCATTTGACAAATTTCATGAGAAAACTTCATTTTCTGTGAACAATTTTTAATCTGTTAAACTCTGGACTTTCTGGGACCTGATAGCGTTCCAGCAACCTCAACCGAAGCTGAAGCAGTGGAGGTCAGAGTTATTAGTCTGGCACAGGCTTCTCTCTTGAGAAGGCTGAAATTCTGGTGTTCTGTAATGGATTTGTGGGCTGCTAGGGAGTCCTTTCATCGCTAATAACTCGTAGCAGCGCCTGCGATGAAAGACGGACTAGGATCGTTTGGTTTTGCAAGACTGACAGGCTCCAGGATGACACCCAGCTGTTTCATCCTGTGATTAGACCCTTTCCTAGATAGCAAAAGGGCTGTGCCCACCTGTGTACCCATCTGCACTGTCCTGCTCCACCTAAAATTACTGCTGATAATTCAACTGCTCCTGAGCTTTCAACAACAGAGCTGCACTGAGTTTATCCCCAGGAAATTGTGGGAACGGGCAGGAGCAGGCTCCTTGGGATGCTCAGTTTAGCTTGTGTCACAGTGGGGCTGTCGGGGACTTACTGGTGGTGCTATTGTAAAGAAGGTGCTGACTGAACTCAGTGAGCATGAATAAGCTGTTTATTAAAGAATAATCAACCTATGGGCTGAGAAGGTATAGGATTAACCTAACGGCTGTTGCTGAAGTTAGCAGAGACCAGACCTTGCCACGTGCCGCTGCCTTTGCATCCCTGTGCCACGGTGAGTTGAGCGAGGAGGCAGCCCTTCAGCGATGCTCTGTGTCACATACCACTCAAGAAAATCATTTCAATAGCCTTACTCCCTTTCCCTTCCTCTTCACAGGCTGACTGACACTAATGGAAAATATTCATCGATCCACACGGGATGTTATTGATGATCCGCTGGCTGGAGAGGTGTTTTATATGCCCTCTCTCCACAGGTATCTAGCTTGTTGAATAATTTGCTTGCAGTGTGCTGAGAAATGCCAATGAAATACAAATGGGAGAGTGACAGGGAGGAAATGTCACGCCTGGGCTGTTTCCCACTTGGTGGGGAAGATGGAACATGCATGCTGGGTACAGGGGTTTGCATCAGTGCCACGCTGCGGAACGTGACTTCGGTCGGTCTGTTTGTCTCTGGATGGAGATGGAAACCCTGTGAGAGAGGATGTGGTTATTTGTGCACCACAGGTACACGTGCTGTTTAATGTTTGGCTTGGACCTAATCCCCAAAAATCTGGACAAAAGTAAAAGTATTTCCAGTTTGGGAATGGCATTTCATCCCTGCCTGTAAATATGGGACAAAGGAGATGTATTTTCTTAGAGGGAAAAGAGGATGGCTTGTTAGCCGTTGGGTGTTTGAATTAAGTTAGAAGCTCAGGATCTCAGGTGGGGCTGAACCTCACCCGGTGCTCCCAGAGAGCACCAGCAGCGCCGGAGCTGGGGTGTCCCCTCTGCCCTGCTGGGTGCCCTGCTGGGTGGTTGGCTCTTGTCTGCTTGGGGTCTCTTCTGACGGGGGCTCTGGGGTTCCTCTTCTACTTGTGATCTGTGCTGGGAGCTCAAGTTTGCCTCCATCAGCAAGTCTAAAGACAGGTTGACCATCTTGGAAAAGGCTCTTGTTAAATGTGTTTAAGGCAAATATTGACCAAACAGAATAGATCATGCCAAGTCACCTCAAAATATGGTACCTTTTCTCCAATAGATATTAAATAAATATTGCTAGCAGCCATCAAATATAAAAGCTAATGGAAACTCCCTAGTATTAATTGCTTGGTTTGGTTCCAAAGGCAGCTTAGGAAAATGTACAGACATTTTTCCATTTATGTATCAGATCTACTATTTTTCTTTGTTTATCTGCTAATTTCTGGTGCAGGCACAGCACTAAATAATCAGATTGATGCTCAGTCAAAGCGCTTCCAAAAACTGCAAGCATGAGTATCTGATTTCTTCACGTAAGTCTTATGACAACAAAAGCATAAAAAGGGGTAAAAACCTGAAAGAATAAATAAAAATCAATAGCTGCACTTGCAGCTTGGTTTTTTGGGGGGGTTGTTTGTAAACTATTAATGTTTGCATTTGTTATTCATCTAGTATGTCTTAAAATGTAAGGGAGAAAAGGAACTCTGCGTATTGACAGTTTGGTTCTCAAATGGTTTCTACTGGGAGGCGTGTTGGTCCTTGCAGGTTTGCAGAGCAGAACTGCATTTTTACAAAGTACGTTTCAATACGTGGTGATGTGGGTTGGACCTTCTCCCGGTGAGGCAGCTCTGGGAGCAGGTCTTGCTTCTTGGCCCCCGCTGCTCCTTGCTGCTGCATACCCCCTACCGCTGCAGAGCTTTCTCTCTGCTGGAGAAGTGTGGGGCTTTTCCCAAATCAAAATTATTCAACCATCTCTTCCTCCACTTTCTCAGCCCCTAAGAACTCCGGGCTCTGGTGGAAATCAAGGCACGTGTGCCCCCCGAGAGCTCCTTCTTACGAAAGGGGGTCTCAAGGGCAAGCGCGCCCCCCCCCCCCCCCCCCCCCCAAGTGTCCAGCTTGGCTGTGCCTGTAGCAGCCTCTGCCGAAACATGTCACCCATCCCAGTGGGTTGGAGAAATGTGAGAAAGGAGGAGAGAAGTGAAAAGAGGGAAAGAAAAGTGTAAAGAGAGGAGAGGCTGAGAAAATCAAACCCATGAAAATGGGAAGGAAGAGAAGCTCACGGAGGAACTGACATTGCCGGATCTTTTTCGTGTCTGCAGGGCTTCAGTGTTTGCTTCAGGGCAGCTCCTGCATCCCTTCAGGGCAGCTCCTGCATCCCTTCAAGGCAGCTCCTGCATCCCTTCAGGGCAGCTCCTGCATCCCTTCAGGGCAGCTCCTGCATCCCATCAGGGCAGCTCCTGCATCCCTTCAGGGCAGCTCCTGCATCCCTTCAGGGCAGCTCCTGCATCCCTTCAGGGCAGCTCCTGCATCCCTTCAAGGCAGCTCCTGCATCCCTTCAGGGCAGCTCCTGCATCCCATCAGGGCAGCTCCTGCATCCCTTCAGGGCAGCTCCTGCATCCCTTCAGGGCAGCTCCTGCATCCCTTCAAGGCAGCTCCTGCATCCCTTCAGGGCAGCTCCTGCATCCCGGTGCCCGGAGTTCACTGCACAAATGCTGTGTCTGCACGGTGGGAAATGGTGCTGGGTCCCGGCGCTCCCAGCCGGCACAGCCCAGGGGAAGGAGAGGAAGCAGGCAGGAGAGGTCAGACAGAGATGGTTAAATTCATGACCCGTAGGAGCTCCAGATCCTGAGCCCTGCCCACAGAGAGCTTTCTGCCAGGTGGTGGCTTCTAACTGCCCTTATGTCACACCCAGCTGTATTTTAACACATCCAAGCCAGACTCTAATGGTGACAGAGTTACAAGGCTGGGCTTGGGACAGCAGGAACTAACCCGTCTGCACACTGCACACGGAAAGACCAGAAAAGCAGGTTTGGGAATGGCTCCAGCAATAGACAACTCGCTTGGGGACAAGGCAGAAGTGGGAATTCTGACCTACTAGAAGGTATCCCTAAGCCAGAGCGGCTGAACAGTATCTTGTCTCTGCTTGGTACCCGGTGACATCTCTGTGTGAGAGAGATTTGTCACATCTGAATTACGCCGCCTCTGGTCCTGGGCTAGCTGGTGGCTGCGTGGCACTCTCACGGCAGAAATGCTCCCGTAAAGATCTCCCACGGAAAAGGGTGGGCTGCCAGGCCGATGAATTAGTGCCACACATTATTCCCGTTAGGCACCCTGCTCGCGTATATCTCACCCAAACGGAGGCTTTCCCCGGGGAAGTAAAGGCCCACAAAACAACTCCTGTTTAATCATGGAGTCAGCACCACACTTCAGGCCAGGAGCGGTTTTGCTGGTGCCAGCTGAGGATCCGGGCACATGCCCAGGTTTTCCTCCACACAAGGCATCGTGCTTGCAGCCCTTCCGTTAGCATTGTGTTTTCTTGCAGATAAGCTTTCTTTTTCCTTTATTGCCTGAAGTTTTCGAGAGAAATGGTGCCGTGACCACTGTTAGCGCACACACGGGGTCTGGGGGTGGTAATAGTGTTAATCAACAAGGGGCTGTTTGTGTCGCCCCTTCTCCTTTTGCCACCACATCGTTTGTCAGAGAATCGGTCCCGTGCAGGCAGGTCTGCAGGGGAGATTTTGTGAAAGGGGAAGCAGGTTTAGCTACACAGAGGCTCGGGAGACACTGCCTGGCAGGATGCTCTTGCAGTGCTGGAGTAAAGCAAAGCTGCAAGTTCCCTGACTGTCTCATGACACAGCCCGGTCTTGCTGCTCACTGCCTGCCACGCTGGAGCAGCATCAGTCTTCATAGTGAGGCATTTTGCCTTTGTTAACGGTCAAAGGCTCTTAGTCAACTACAAAGTAGAATGAGAGACATCAGGAAAGTCTCCTGCCTCATGTGCATTCCGTTGTGTAAGCTGGACATAGGGGATACACAGCTTTTGAGCTGTACGTAGGTATTGGTACACTTGCCTCTGTGCACACTGTGCACACATCAGCAAATGTCACAAGGCTTATGCCACGGCTCAGAGAAACAGCTGGCTGCACGCAGCAAGCTGTGAATATCTCCTGGGAAGAGCAGCTGGCTTCCTAGGCACCAACAGGATGCAAAAGAGATGCAGGAGATGTCCCCGCGTGGACCTGGCCTGGGGTCAGCCACCCGCTCCCGTGTCACCTCGGAGCTAGTCCGAGGATGGGCATGATCCCCACAAAGCGGTTCAGCTGCAGGAGCAGAGAGGGATCGCTGGGGACCACGGAGCTCACCTGCCAGGGTTCAGCACCTCAGGCTGGCGAAGCTGTGAGATACTCTGAGATGGAGGAAGATACTTTAGATCGGCAAAGCACCGAGACTCCCTGTAGCCAACTAAGCCCTGTGCGGTCTTCACAGAGTGGATGAGACCGTCTCTGACAGGACTCTGCTATGCTGGTCACACCAACAGCAAAATTAACTCTCCCTTGTGCGTCTGTACTCAGAGCTTCCACGTTAACACTGCAGATGCACACTGGTTTCAGTGCTGGAGAATCTGTGGGTGAGGATGCCTGTAGGTTTTGAAGTCAGAGAATACGGGCACAAAAAACTTGGCTCCTAAAGGAAAAGACACGCTAACAGGGAAGGGATTATCAGAGATTATTTTCTCCTGTTACTTGTAAAAATATTTTGTAGAGGCGAAGATTGTTGGTAATTATCTATCTCTCACTTGTGAGCCAACAGGCAGCTGAGCATGAAGGACATCTGCGTGCTGTGCTAGATGGCTTGTTTTCCTGTCTCTGCGTTGATTCCTTTAAATACTATGGGAATTCAGCATTTCCAGTCTATTTACCCTTCGTAAGAGCACTGTACGTCTGTCTGTTAAACAGCAGCATGTACTCAGTTTGTACATAACAAGATGATGCCCCAGCCAAAGGAAATCAGATTGTTCAGGCAGTGAGCAAAGGGCAGAGCTGAAACGTGAATTTGCCCAACGCAGCCCCTTGCAAATCGGCAAAGCACGGGGGAATACGGAATCAAAATGTTACTGTGCAAGCCAGGGGGCCAGTGGCTGCTGAAAACGTGATGGTTTTTCAGATGTCTTAGCTTAAGGGATCCTGGAGGCTTGCCAGTTTCAAATTTGAAAATGTTTAATTCAAAAGTGCATTGGTGCTCAAAAAAAAAAGAGGCAGAGTGCCGAACAGAGGCAGGGCAACCATCATGAAGTGTTAAGTGCATCAAACGGAGAACAGCAAGGGACTGTTACCTTTGTCTGGAGACTGCACAGTTCCAAAGAAATAACAATAATGTGCTTTTATAAAATATATGCACTTTGCCATGCAGAAATTGAAAAACTGGTACCCCACATAACAAGACTGTGATTTGTCCAGGCATTGTAATAACTGGCCTAATAGAAGCAAACTTCTCTACAGTAATACATGTATATGTTATATACATGTGTTATATACATGCAGGCTGTGAGCTCCAGGACCAGGCATCATATAAATACATGTATTATATATATTTTATATATATATATACACTACTAATACAGTAATACGTTATCCAGAAGTGTGTGGGCATTTGCTTATACCGCTGTTACTAAACCCCACGTTATTAAATAACAGAGTTTGGAGATTGTAAGTTCAAATCAGAGCAAAAGATGTGAGGCTGATGGTTTTGGAGCAAATGATCTCATTTCATTCCTGGAAGGGTGGAGGCCTGAACGCTCTGGAAGTGTATATAAACATCACAAAATAGACTGAAGGCAAATGCATTCTTGTAGCGAAGCGGTAGCACGCCTAAACCATCAGATCTGCAATAAAGGGTTCTGTGGGTGATGTCAAACGGCTGGCTTTCATTTGCCTACATGTGCAATCATCAGTAGATATCAAATATTCATTTCCAGACCCCTGTGGCTGCAGTTGCAGCAGCATTTGACAGCCAGCCCCGTGGGGAAACTGGAAAGTTGCTGGATTTACCTAGAGTCGGTCAAACCGAGTAGGAAGAGCTCTGGTGGTGCCCCATCCACACAAGCCTCTAGGACCATCCTGGGCACGTAGGCGGGAGCAGATGTGTTTAAATACCACTGGGGACGTTTTTGACTGGCAATAGGCTGTCGGTAAGATACCAAGGCTTATTGCGGCGCAGCCATGCGAGACGGCGAGGCAGTGCCGGTTCCCTTGCAGGTGAAGCATCCTTCGCAGCCAACCCACCTTAGAATTAGAGCTATGAGCCCGAAGGCAGCAGCTGCACTGGGCCCTGCCTGGTTCAAACTCTCTGGCTGACCACCCAGAACCTCCACCCCACTCGGTCCGTTCCTGGCGTCACCCGCAGGGAGCTGTGGCTGATTTCCATTTCTGACAGTCCGGCTTGAGGAGCCTCGGGTGGGAGTTTCCCTTCACTGTCCGAAAGCAAAAACATATTTGGGATTCAAAGAGATGTTGGGTGCGCTGCATCCCAGCCATCCTGCTGCAGCCTCTCCTGGTGCAGTCAGACCCAAACTTAGCGGGCAAAGCTGGGAAGACCTTATGCCCCCTGAGCTTGAAAGTAAACTGAGACAGAAAAAATGAAACCTTCAAAGGCTTTTGATTTCTTTCTATTTGATCATCCATTCTACTGCCTTTCCCCTTGGGCTCCTCTGGCTGTGAGTCTTGCAGGTCATGGAACTTTATTAAAATAATATACCAGGAAGATGCTATTAATGATTAATAAAGGCTTTATATATTTCTTTTCAATAATTTAAGTTCACTATGGTCAATGCTATTACACTAAATACCAGATTAATTAGTAAAGATGGGATTGCTCTCAGGAAATTGTCACTGTAACGTTATCCAGCCTTGGAAGGTGCCCATTAATTAACACTTAAAACCCAACTTGGAATCATAATAGAGTTTTATTATAGTTCTTGCCATTCTCACACATTCTCACACATACTGATGAATTATCTCTCATTAACGTTACCGGAAGGACATAGCAGATGCCCCGGTGCTGCCTGCGTACAGGCGTTGTTCCATCCCCAACCCTGAGCCCAGGGAAGCGAGGGCACCAAGGCTTAGACAGCTCAAGGAACCTTTACCTCCTGCTGGTTTTCTTTGACTTAAATCAGCATTTTCCATCAGAGGTAAAGATCCCCTGAGCTCATTACAGAGACCGTAAACTCACCCTTGAGGGAAGGCTAGTGCTATGTTTGCAGATAGTTGGGTAGTGGGGGTGCAGTAGGTCTAACAGGTTAATTATGAGGAGGAGCAGCATTAGGGATATGAGGATTAGTGCTCATTTGTGGCCTTTTTTGTTTAAGGGTATTATTAGTTGTTTTGTGATTTGGTGAATGAGTCATGATTGAAGAGCGGAGAAGCAACTGTTGATTCCTCAAGTGCCGAGGGAGGGGAATAGGAGGGAGGGGAAGAGCGTGGAGAGTAGGGCTAGCGGCATGCCTAGGACCAGGGGCTTGAGAATTGGTCCAAAAAGCTTGAGTTCATGGTCAGAGTCAAGGGGTCGTTTTGTTGGGAGTTTGGGCTTTAGCGGAGGGGCGGTTGGTAGGGGTGAACGGTAGGAGCTTAGGTTGGATGATTAGTGAAAAGATCATTCAGGCGGCTAATATTGTTAGAAATCATGGGATGGGATTGAGTTGGGGCATATCATTAAGGAGGGGTAGGTCTTCCTCTTTCTCTAGCTTAAAAGGCTGGTGCTGATCCATAGGTTCTTAATGCGTGGAGTCCCGCCTGGCGCTGAGCCCCTTGGTGATGGGCTTCACCGTTAGAAGAGGTCTCAGAGGGCTTCCAGCGTAACGCAGGCTCATCAGAGCAAACCTTAACGTCACATTCACTCCCACCAGGCTAACCACCGAGAAATGCTTCTTCTTCCTCCACCGTTCCCACCGGAGATATCACTTGCACGGCTTTTGTGGCGTGATTTAAATGCTGTACCATTACTTGGCCGTAGCACTGGGTGCACAGACAGGGAATGAATCCGAGTGTGCGTGGCAGCTCAAGAGCTGCTCTGACATTTGAATTCACATTCTAGACATGAGCCAGAAAAATGTTGCCATACAAGAAATTATCAGACAACTGGGGCCCTGCAGATAAAACCGATTACCACCATGGAACGCGATTATTCATTAACTGCACTTAACCTCGACGTCAAAGAACCTGTAATATTTATAATTTCTTTCAGCAAGCGTCCAGAACTGTTAAAAACAGGTAACCCCGCTCAAAATGGGAGAGGCATCTCCTTTTCATGAGCTCCAGTTGTTGCATTGGTGTCTTTACAGTATCACCTTTTCCAAAGTCTATGGAAATAGTGAAATGTCCCGCGAGAAAAAGATTTCCAGTATGTTACAGCCCTATATGATTTTTAGAGCTGTATTTTAGGTATTCTCATCAGATAATGGCAGATATCGATCTATTAACTCAATGATACTTGGTTTTTAAAGCAGAGTTTCATTTGAGCAATGGCAGCTTAACCGTGGACAAACCCATGCCATTTCTTTGCTGCAGAACTGGCTGCCCTGGAAGGCATCCCACCCTAGACACATGGGATGGTTTTTAGGCTTGAATGGAAAAAATGACAGAATTCAGGTTGATTCCTGAAAGAAAATACACCATTTTGTCCTGTGCACCAGCCAGGGGGGTGTGGAACTGCCCTGCATTACACCCAGAAACAGTGCAGCATTCGGAGCCTCAGCAATGCATTGTACCTTGCACGACACAATGCACACATACAGCATTGTCGCTGCTGTATGAAGTTTCTTATTTTTTTCACTTGCTCACATGCTGATTCTTTACAAGGCCACTGATGAGCAAGGATTTAACAAAGCAATGCGGAGCAGTTTCTCCTGAGCTGCGATCCAGCCCCACGCCAGTGCAGGGTCCCAGGAGTGCAGCAGCCCACCCCTGAGCTGGGGCTGCCCGGGGGGAAGGGGCACCCCAGGGAGACCCACAGCCAGGGCTGGGTGGCAGCTGCTCTGCACAGCCACAGCGCTGGGCTCCTACCAGCAAAGGCTCCGAAATGCCGGCAAGGGAGGGAATGAGGAGGGAAGAGGTCGTAACAAAGCCTCCCGGAGCGAAGGGCTGCAGAGCCGTCAGCCCTGGGCAGCCTTTGCACCCAGGTCTGGTCCTTCAGTGGGGACAGGGTGGATGTGGGTGCAAGCATCATGGGGATGCTCCATCACCCAGGCACAGGGCTGTGTCTTGGCGATCCCGGGCTGTGTTGGCAGCTGGTGCACAACCTGCAGCATGGCAGGGATGGGTGCGCTGCTTGGAGCCCAACTCCTGCTTGGCAACAAAACGAGAGCAAAGGTTTTGCACGTCTTGCGCTCTGAATAGTTTGTTTGGATTTGTTCCTTCAGAACCACACAGGTCAAACTGGCTCTGAAGCTGGTCTGTTATCGCTACACTCGACCCAAGCACAGACGTGAGCCCCAGGCAGCCGCAGGGACCCACAGGCACACGGAGCTGTGCACAGCACCCCTGCACCAGCACCCCTGGAAGGCAGCAGCATCACCCCTGTCCTGGCCAGCATCCTGCCTTATGCATCCCTGGGTGCCGCTGCTGATGAGTTTTATACTCTCGCTGAAGCACTGGCAACTGAAAAATTGAGACAGTCCTTTTCTGGACGTCAAGGGACATTCTTTCAGTTTTTTCCTTCAAAATGCTTTAGTAATTCACTAAAGGAATGATGTGCCTACTATTTATTACCATTTTCCGGTAGTATCTTTCCTGGTGACTCATGCACTGTGTCTTTATAATCCAATAATTGTTTTCAATTTCCACATGGTGTCAGATTTAATTATATCTCTGGTGTTTGATCCAGTGATTTAACTCTTTCTCTTTGGAATCTCTATTTTCATTATTACTTAGAGGCAGATTTAGATGTGCAAAGTGCATCATAGGTCTTTAATATTGAAGGCAATATCCATTATTTTTTATTTAAGGCTTCCTAATAAGCAGTCAGGCTGTGGATGTCAGCCAGAATTGCAGGTTTCTCCTTACCATATCAGCCGGCATGCTATTAGGAAGTTTGGTGTCTTTGTGTGTCAGGAATATACTCTTAATTGTTCTGATGGCCTTTTATTTACTAGTCCAAACCAGACAGATCAAAACGTCTCTTTGTTGCTTGTTCATAACATCTTGCTATTTTTCCTGTAGGATAAAAACAGTTTTGTATTTCTCTGAACCATACTGGTAGCCCCGTGGGGGTTCTGCTGAAAGGAAGATACTTGGAAAGGGCTTGGGGACATGGTGCATCTGCTGATGCGGTCGCTTTACAGGGACAACTGCAGACAAGGTGGCTGATTCCCTTTGCTCTTCAATGGAGAGATAGGCTGCTGTCTTCGGGGATTCCTAAAAAAAACCACTCTGTTTCAGACAGAAAACTTAAGATTCAGCCCAGAGTTGTCTGGAACTCAGATGGTGATGATCAAAACCTTTGTAAACCCATAGGAAGCCTGTTGTTTGAGTTTCTCAGACAATCAGTATCTCCCAATTTTGCAATTAAAATGTCTTGCAGCTGCTCTGACGCGTTAAATAGATGGGCTGCAGCACAGGTCCTCTGGGAGCTGCCATGTGTCCTTCAAGCTCTTTTTGGGTCCTTGTGGGAAGAGATGGTTGGTAAAGGGAGCTTCAGAAATCTTATGTTAATGGATATAAATACCAGCCTAGTGCTTAAATGGAGCTGCAAGTTTCTTAGTGGTTGGTGGAGGCTTAGAAGCTTCTCTTTTTGGAAGAAAACTGTTTTCTTCCTACATTCCCTGTTTTCAGTCTTTCTAGGAAGTAGAAATCCTACGGAAGCAAGCCGATGTGCTTTTCTTGTGACCTTGCCGACTTCTGAATCCAATAAGAAGCCTATAGAGGTGATGGGATTATTTTTCGACTCTTTTGGGGTCTCTGCATCCCCAGCAGAGGCTAGATAAGCAGAATGCAGTCAGGGTGAAAGAGAAACCTATTTGGGCAGGCTATAGCAGCCCGTCCGATGTCTGATAAGGGTTGAGGTGCCAACAGCAGCGGACTGAGGAAGGGGCTAGAGGTTCCCCATTTGCATCTTGCAGCAGGTTGTGTTCTGAGCCCGGTGCCCAGGGAGCAGCTCTGCTGCTTTGTGCTCCCCTGTCACCGGCGCACCAACAGCTTGTCTTAATCAACCTGCTTCTAGCGTGCATAAGGAGCTCCTGTGTTGTATCAGGGATCTAAATCCAAGCAACCCTGCACAAGCGCAGAGAGAAAAGCCCTCGTTCCCTGTTGGGGGGCAGACACAGCATTGGGAAGCTGCTTGGCAGTGTGTCACTCTTCCCTGGGTGACACTAGGGGTAGAGCAAGAATGCTGATTTCGACATGCTAATTAGCTACGGCAGCCTCGGCTTAGGGGTGCAGACAATAGTGCTGTTGTGAATGAGTCCAGCACACACAAATGCGCTTTTCTCCGCGGGCGAGGTAACTTAGCAGCCTTTGCTCATCAGCAGCTTCTCCAGCTGGACGCCTGGTATCAGCTTTGGGGTGCACCCCGCTCCCCGTGCAGGAGGGACCGCAGCAGCTCTGGCTGCCTTGCTCACATCAGGCTCCCCATTGCTTTCAAGAATTAACTTCTACGTGAGTTACATCCAGCCTTATATGTGAGATGAGAGAAGCAACACACGACACCTGGTAAGAGTGCTTCGGTGATGATGCCCTGGGAACCTGTGGGTGCAGTGGCCAAGCGGTAAGTGTGTCCCTGGGGTGAGCCACAGCCCCGGGGCTTCCAGCTCTGCAGAACTGTGGCAGGAGGAGCAGTGCCACCCCCAGCACTCCCTCTGTGCTCCAAAGAACATCTGCGGATATCCCAGTGGAGCTCAGGTCTGGCAAGTGCCACCACTGATCAGGCTAAAATTCATCTGTCCGGCTCAGGCTTGCCTGGCTGCATCCCTGCACCCACGGGACCCGGGCGGCACCCAGGGGGCTCAGCCCTGTGCAGGGGTACGTGACCCCAGGGTGCTGTGCCAGGCTGCAGAGGGCTGACTCTGGGCACAGAGGTTCTTTTCCTGGCTCCGCCATACATATGCTTGTGATCTGAAAGCAGATTTTCTCCGTGCGACTATGCCTTGATTTATCAGCACATGCTGAAACACCCCTCCTTTGCTTGGCAGCGTTCAGCACCTTTGACTTAGGCGTGTTCCAACAGCTCTAAGGGCAAGGTGAAGGATCCATCCCTGTGCTGACACAGAAGACACCAGAGGAGAACACTCACCCAGCTCCACCAAGAAAGACTAGACCCTCAGGGTTCTCTTAACACAGCCCAAAACTCCTCCAAGTCTCGATACATTCACAAAAGAGGATTGCTTGTGGGGGAAGGACCTGTTTCCATGCACACAGATGCACACACTAATTGATTTACAGGCTTGGGACTGTAAAAATCCCCGAGATCAATATTGATGCTCAGTAACACAAGGCAGAAATACATAATGAGGAGCAAGGAATCCAATTGCCTCTCAGGTGTCCTTAACGATGGGATACTAATAGTCACAACATTTGTTGGTATAGAGGTCCTCTCCTTCCCTCTAGGCAGGGTCTTGCCTTTTCTTTAGCAGACCTAATTGGCCTTATTTTTCTGAGATGTGACTAGTCCCCGTAGCAAGATCCTGATGACAAGCGTAATGAGAGAGTTACGTACATAGGGTATAAATGTATTTTGTGAGGAAGCTAATTTACTCCTAGATATTGTGGCTGTCCAGAAGTCACCCCAACAGGCAAACAGACCTCCTGTGGAGTTGGGCAGGCAGCCAAGGACACGGGTTACTAATGCAGGCTGGCAAGAAGCACCCATTCCTCCATGTCCCTGCAATTACTGCAGTTAGTCATGGCAGTGTGGGATCCAGAAGCAGCTGCTCTGCCAGTTCCTGCACCTGTGCTTTGCCTCCGTCATGTTGAGTCATCCCTCTGCTGCCCCCAGCCCAGGGATCCACGCAGCCTTGGGGTCAGACCTGTCTTTCCCAGGACACATCCTTCCCCAGTGGGGCACTGCCTACCGGTGCACGGACCCCTGCATCCTTCCTCAGGAGCTGCAGCTCCTATGATGGGCACCATCCTGGCAGAAGCGGCTGGCGCGGAGCTCTCCTGGGAGCGATCTGGGCTTTAAGGGAATTCTCAGGTTCCTGCTCTCAGGAGCAGAACGTTTTCTGTCGTGATCCAGGCTGAAGGGGCCGCCCGTCCCAGTCCGCTGGCTGCTCATCATACCCCACGGATACAGGAATGCCTTTTGAGGCAGGACACCTGCACTGGCAGCGTTGCTCACTAATTTTTCTGCAGGCACTAATTAGAGACCTCAAGTCCTCCTCACTTGCTACGTCTTTCATGTGTCAGCTCTACTTCTTCCATCTGCTTGTTTTTGTTTCTCTCTTTTCTGTGCTGACTCATCTGCCAAAGACAGCCTGTGCGTGCTGGGAGGCTCCTGGGGTGGCTGGTGGCCAGTGGCCAGTGGCCGGTGGCTGTGTCCTGCAGCGAGCTCTGCTCCTGTTGGGCACCTCTGAGCAGGAGGTTTGCACCGAGCGGGCAGGCAGGGGGTGAAGCTGCCGTTCAGGCAGCCTGGAGGGAGCGGGGAGGTCACCCCACGTCAGCCAGAGCCAGCTCTCCCAAGGTCCAGCCCTCAGTGACCAAGAGCTCTCCAGGCTGTGAATCAGACCACAAGCTGGCTTCGGGGATTCGAGACATTGTCTCGGGCAGCCTGATTCCCCCCGTTGGCCAGGCAGGAGGCTGGGGTACCCCAAGTCCCCTAAGGTAACCCCAGCCCCCGCTGACCATGAGGTCGCCCAGCTTGCCAGCAGCACAGGTCCTGCCCCCGTCACGCGTGCTGCATCCCCCTTGCGCACTCCGGGGAGGGTGGGAGGGTGATGTCTTCCATGGCTCTGCAAGGCAGCACGCACCAAGGGGCACCCCCCGGGCGTTTCTCCGGGTTTCAGAAGCTGAGAGCATCCCACATGCCGGGATCCAGCTGCTCTGTGCAGCTGGTGCACCGGGACAGCATCACTTACCGGTTACCTGGCGCTTTTTAATAGGAACGCGGTGCCCGCTGCTCTGACCACTGGGGACTGGGGGCCGCCGTTACACCCCACGCACAGATTTATCACTGCCTTTTATTTATTGCAGAATTACCTGCCGTTGGCTTCAGCAGCTTCCTTAGAGCTGTTCCCATGCTGAAAAGGGGAGAAAAAAACCTCACACTTTCATTGTCTAGTTTTCCATATAGTCCCTTATTTTTATATATATATTTTTATATAGGGGGGAAACCCACACACGCTTTCATTGCCTACTTTTCCATATAGTCCCTTATATTTTCATATATATATATATATATATGGGGGGGAAAACCCCCACACTTTCATTGTCTACCTTTCCATATAGTCTCTTTCATTGTCTACTTTTCCATATAGTCCCTTATATTTTCATATATATATTTATAGGGGGGGGACCCACACTTTCATTGTCTACTTTTCCATATAGTCCCTTATATTTTCATATATATATTTATAAAGAGGGGAAAAAAACCCCACACTTTCATTGTCTACCTTTCCATATAGTCCCTTATATTTTCATATATATTTTTTTATATAGGGGGGGGAAAAACCCCACACTTTCATTGCCTACTTTTCCGTATAGTCCCTTATATTTTTATATATATATCTAAAAGAAATCTCCCAGACTGCACCCAGGCAGGCTGCTGCCCTGATCTGGAGTAGGGACCCAACAATGGTTTTATTTGCTCTCTTCCGTGGCCGTGGCTCTCCTTTCATCCTTCAGATACATTCCACACACACACACACACCCCCTTTTCTACACTTCTTTTGATTTGGCTTCCTGTTTTATCTTGTGGATTCCTCTGTAGAGAAGGAGAGCGAGGGAGACGGAGAGGGACTCCTTTGAAAAGTCTGGTTAAATGAACCACTGTGGGAGTCCAAATACTCTTTATAGTCAAGCAAGCTGGTGGAGGGGCGAGTGCCAGAATATTAAGCTGCGTGCTGAATGCTGCCTGCAGAGAGCAGCCCCTGCAGCCTTCTTGGCGGGGGGGGGGGGGGGGGGGGGGAGAAGGGTACAGGGACACCCTTTTGCCCAGAATCCAAACCCACCCCGAAGCCACAAGCCCAAACTTTTGAAGAAGGCTTCAAGCAGTTGATGTCTGGGTTGGAGGTGACTGTGGCAGATGCACGGTTGGGGTTCAGCTCAGCCGTGCCAGCATCTCCATTTCGGTTTTCATCAGCCTCTAGCAGCCTGTACGTTTCCACGTCCAGCTCCGCTCCGGCAAGTTCTGCATCTGAGCTCTGGTTCTGCTCACGCTGGCAGAACGCGCGTTTTTTTGGCTGCTACATGGTTTTTTTCCTTTTAGCCTTTTTTTGGCTGTTCTAGAGGCAGCTGGGCACAAATTACTTTCATTCCAATATCATTATTTTCATACCACAGGCTTCCAGCTAGTTAGAGCTATACTGGCGGTGGGGAGTGCGGGGGGCAGGGGGTTGCAATGACATTTCCCTTCAGTACAGAAAATAAAACACATTGACAAAACCAGAAGCAGAAGCTTTCAAGAAAGATCCTGTCACTTTTGTGTAACCCCAAACACCAGCTGCTTTGCTGGCAATGCAGCTTCACTTGCGTGCCTGGGAGATGTCACCTGCGTGCCTAGGAGATGTCACCTGAGCGTGTCTTGTGGCGAGCTGGGGGAAGGCTACATACACTGCAGCTGCCTCCTCCTAGATGGAATTTGGAATTCTATGTCCTCCTTCCCTTACGTGGGGGGGGATCTTGTGGGAGCGAGCGCTGTAAGTCCCCCTGACTGTAACGAGCCTTGTTCACGCAGCCCACCACCGAGCTGCAAGTCTTAAGCAACACATTTTGTTCCATTTTCTCCAGTCTTGACAGCACGGCAAGCCAGCGTGCCCACACCAGCACGGCGTCGGGCGCAGGAGAAACAGTTCGGTGAATTGAAACAGGCGATGCTCAGGCCCCCACGCCTCCACCACGCGTGCTTTGGGAGCCTTCGTCTGGTGTGTGGCGCAAACGCTGCCGCAACGCATGTGGTTGAACCTTCGGGGAGGGGACGCTGCCCTGCACAGCTCCCCTGTCCCCCTGGGCTGTGCCCCCTCAGGACAGATCCTGGGAAGTGTCACGCTCTTCCTTGGCCTGTCTCGCCGTTTGCAGGGGATGGCGACACTGCCAGAGCCCCACCACCGCCTCCGACGTTTGGAGGCAAAACTCAATTGCTGCCGCTCAGGCTGCTTCAGTGTGGGGACGTGGTGGCTGCTGCTCCTTCTGCCCACGGCAGGACGAGGCAAAGCACCGGGGCGAGAGCTGCTTGGGCAACCGGCCACAATAATCCCTCCATCCGCTTCATCGTATTCAGGCACTCGCCCGATACAACCTTCGCAGTGCTTTGAAAACCTGGTGCCTGCAGGCAGCAGCTGCCCTGGGGGAGTGAGGGGGCTCAGGCGCCCAGCTAAACACCCTGCAAATGCTCCTTGCCCGATCCCCCCTCTTCTACAGCTCCACAGTTCTCTTCTACAGCTCCACACTTCTCCCCCTGAGCCCTCCCACTGGGAGGGAGCAGCACAAACTGGTGGCATTGAACGCTTGCCACTGGGTTGGCAGGACCACCAGCATCCCTCGGTCCCTGCATTTCTCAGCGGCTGTGAAAAGACGGGCTGCAGCGTGAAAGCCGTGATTCTTGCCGGCTCAGCTGCCCCCTGCCCTGCCAGCCCCAGCGCTGGCTCACGGAGCTCAGCATCTTTCCTGCCTCCTGCTTTTGATCTATAAAGCTTTGCTTGGCGGCAGTGACCCAGCTGCATCTCTGCACATTTCCAGTCTGCTGGGGGGGGCCCTCCAGGAATGTCAGTTTGCATTTGGTCCTGGCCCTCTTAACCTTGGCCCCTGGCCCCAGGGTGGGCTACGGCCATTAAACCTTGGCTACCTGGGCTTTCGGCACCATGGGGATGGTTTCCGCAGCGCTCCGGTGCTCGTGGCTTTCTGCTGGTGGGGATGGCTGGGGGGATGCAGACAGATCCATGCATGCGCTGGATGGGCTGGATGGCACCACAACCCCCTCCCCCCCCCAAGCCCCTCTGCTCCCCAGACACCCCTTGCCTGTGGGGTAGCTTGTTCCTCGCTGATGCGAGCTTTTTCCAGAGGGAAAAGCTGAGCACAGAGCCTTCCCAGTGCCCCCCAGTAGCTCCCCTCACCGAGCAAGGCGCACCTTTCTCTTCCCTCAGGGCTTTCAGGGCTGGAATCCTTGGGCTGTAGCAGCCCTCTCCAGGTTTTCCAGTCGCAGCCTCCTGCCCCTCCAGGTGTCTCAGCTGGGAGTGTCCCAGGCTGTCCCCTCTAAGGCAGGCATGAGGAAAGCCCTGGTCCCACAGTAAGATG
The DNA here is from genome assembly GCF_015220075.1 of Falco rusticolus. Classification (NCBI taxonomy): domain Eukaryota; kingdom Metazoa; phylum Chordata; class Aves; order Falconiformes; family Falconidae; genus Falco; species Falco rusticolus. The sequence goes on from NC_051204.1 coordinate 2,842,887, forward strand.
CTCCTGGCATCACAGGGCAAATGCCCCGAGCCTTCAGAGAGCCGTCGGGTGGCGTGCAGCGGTGGGGGATGCAGTGGATGCACTTTCCATCCTCCTGGATACCGCTCTTTTAGTGGTCAGTGCCCTAAAATACCTTCGGCTGTCCTGGTTCTGTACTGGGCCACGAGCAGCAGCAGAAATCTCATGTGCCTCATGAGATGGCAACTGAGGCTGTAAGAGCCTGTAGCCCCATGGGCTTTAACATTTTTACTTCACCCCGCCCAAGGACCCAGCTCAGATATTGAATGATAAATGGTCTTGGAGGCTGTTTCACTTGCCTCGGTCTCTTGAGATGTTTTGGTTGCTATTAATTCTGACTGGTTCTTCCAGAGCTGCTGCTGGGATGTTTGCCTTTTACACCGCCACGATGCATCCCTGAGGGCCATTTGAGCAGCAAGAGCCTGGGAAGTTCAGCGTACAGAAAGAAAAGCAGCAGCAGCAGCAAGGGAAGCACTGCGGTGGTGGCAGCAGAGCTAGCGGCCAGGGCCACTGCGGCCAGGGCATCTTTCCACACCAATGACCCAAGAAAACAGGACAGCCTTGCGGGGAGCTGCCAGGCGCCTCGAGCCTGTCCCCACTGAGGACCAGCTCTGCACAAATGGCATCTCAGCATCCCCCCGCAACGCGAGGGAGGGGAGGGGGCTGCCGCAGCCCCTGGCCAGGGAGGGCGAGCAGCCAGTGCCTGGCACTTGGATCCTGCTGCTTCCCTGCTCCCTGCGGAGGCAGATGGGGTGCTCCCTCCCCCACCAGACCTGTCTGGTCTGTCACACACCTCAGCCACCACCCGTCCCGCTTATCTCTGCAGGCTTTGCCGGTTTTCTTGCAGTCTCCAGACCTCCCTTTGCGGGGTGGGAGGGGAACAGGCACCCAGCTGATGGCCCAGGGAGGCTTACGGCCACCTCCTGCAGCCACAGCCCATTCCTTCCTACACCTGTACGCAGCACAGCTCAGGTTTGACAGTTGCTGCCCACTCCTGCAGATTTGCTTATAGGGCGAGTTCGGTTAATAGAGAGCCACTGGGAGTTTAAACTAATCAGTGGACCAGAAACTGCATTTGTAGAGACCGCCAGATTAAATTTTCAAAGGCATAAAGGCGCTAGGTGATAGAAAAAGGGAGATGTGCTTGCCAAATACTGCTGTGCTTACGTGGAAAGAAGGGAGACGCGGTGATTATATCACACACGGATGATGAGAACAAATGCATGCGGGTGAGAGGACTTGGTAGCAACAGTTCCAGCAGGGACATGGGGCTGAATGTTTGCAAAGGCTCTGGGGACCCTGCAAAGCAAAAGAAAAACATCGTGATGCTGAAGGCTGTTATTGGCATAGTGCCTTGCTGGGTTTCTTTCCTCCCAGGCTGCAGCTGGGCGTTTTCATACTCTTGCAACCTGCACCCAGCACAACAGCATTCCATCGTTGCTTGAGCTTTTCTTGTGCTGGTAATTCAGATGCTCCAGTTCCCCAAACAGCCTTCACGATGCAGCTGAAGTCTAAGACCTGGCTGGGAGAGCAGACACAAAATACAAAGTCAAAAGCCGTCTTCGCTTGCAGCTATTGACACAGTGAGGCCAGGGGCAGCTCACGTCAGCTCAGACTGGTGGGTCGGGCATAGACAACCTGCAAATGCTCCACAGCATTTAAGGATTCAGGGTGGAGTGAGAGGTTATTCAAGGCAGGTGCTTCAGCTCCAAACTGACTAAATGCAGCTAGGGCCCCTGTATTTTTCACTGAAGTGTCTGTGTGCATTTCAAGAGCTAGAGAGATACATTAGACACAAACAGAAGTCAGGCACTAAGACATCTTGAGAGGATGCCTGGTTTGACGATTAAAAACGAACAGAGCCAAGCACTATGCATTTTCCAACGCTGTTTATTTGTTTTCTGGAGCCCACCGACACAGCTGGATCTGGCAATGGAGCAGCTTCTTTTTTCTTTAAAGTGTCTATGCGACATTAAGTCAAGGCTAACACTGTAGTCAAAGGCATTTAGAGAGGGCAGCAGCAGAAGCAATGAGAGGTGTTGGGAGGAGGCTGTACAGCAGGGCAGGAGGGGCAGGGAGCACCTTCCCTCCCACTGCCGCAGTGGGGACAGGGTGCAGAAACGCCTATCATCTTTTTGGTTATCTGTACCAGACAAACACAGCACCATGCAACACAATCTGCAGCTGGAAATGAATGGGTGGAGAGCAGGATGCGGAGCGGCATTGCAGGCTGCTTTGTCAGAAGCTGTGTGCCTGTGGCAGGGAGCAGTCGGATGAGTAACCGGGCTGTCAGCAGCTGGGACACAAGCTCCCGAGTGGCATTTGCTTGCTGAGGGGAACCACAGTTCTCAGGATGCATCGACTGGGATAGATAGACCTCTCCCTTGGAGCCAGATCCACACTGCTGCATTTCAAATGGAGTTCAAGTACCTAAAATACCGTGTAAAGAGCCACCTATATATTTTCTTCCCAAAAGGTGGACTACTGTGGTGTCTCATCAGGCTAAGGTTCCTTCCCAGAGTGCCTTTGCTCCCAGCTCTGGCCCAGACCTGCACCTTCCATGGTGACTTGCTGTCCAGCCTAGCTGAAGGCAGCACCACCTCAAAGCATCACTCCTCTTCTAAAGGAAGATTGAAAGAATACCTTCTCCCGGTCACACTCTGCTGCTAGCAATCCCACCCGCCTCCCACCCTGCAGGCCAGGTCCCACACAGCCCCCCGCCCCACGCTGTGCGTGCTGTGTAGCTGCACACAGGCGCAGAGGCTGGGCTGTAGGTTCAGGAGGGTGGCACACACACACAGGATCGCTCCCTTTTACATTGTTTCACCCAGTCACAGACCTTCCAGCACCTGAATACTCCTCTGCCAAGTGGTTCCATCACCCCAAGCAATCCGCACAGCAGCAGCCAACCCAGAAGTCTCCACGGTGGGGGGTGACACGAGCACCCCGGGTTGCAGCTGGGACCTTTGCTCAGCCCTAGAGCCTGAGAGAAAGGCTTTGGCAAGGCGGGCTGGCTCCCGCAGCCAGCACCATGCCCTGTCTCAGCCAGTTACTGTACAAAATGGACAAACACACACACGTTATTTACAGCCCGGTTTTCACATGATGGAGCAGCTCTTGGCTCGGTCTTTCCTGATCTCTGTGTCGTTCAGTAAGTCCGTCCTGCCAGGCATCTGTGATGCCCGCTTCAGTCCCCGTTTGGAGTTGCTGCGCTTCAAGTTCTTGTGCACCCTGTTGACCGAGGCAAGCGTGGTCACATGAAACACATCCCGAACGCTGTTCTCCGAGACCTTGGAGGAGCACTCTGCATAGGCCACTGCCCCGATCTGCCGTGCCAGCGCGCTGCCCTGTGGTCCAGAGAGAGCGGGAGGAAGAAGGAAGAAGGTTAAGCCACCAGCACTCTGCAAGGAGCATCCTTTCACATCGCCGGCAGCCCTGGCTGCGCTGGCAGCCCCACCGGAGCGCCGGGGCACAGTCGACAGCGGCTCTCCCACAACGTCCACTCATCACCCATTCACTCGGTGCGAGACCACCAGACGTGAGGGTCTCTCCCGAGCAGACAGTGCTACTGGGTGCTGGACCCTGCATCAACTGCAGGTTCTCACTAACGTGGTGCCCCCCCCGCAGCCGAGGACAACCCCTCTCAGCGGGACAGTCACCTAGGACCTGCTCTGCTCAACGTGGCACCAGGCACAGAGCAACCCAGGGCACGGCCACCCCTGCACCGCACCAAAGACTGGGGTCCCCGGGCCAGCCTGGGGACTCCACTGGGTCCACTGGCAGCTGCAGCCCCCCAGACCCCCCCGGCTGTGGCCAGCACCCCTCCAGCAGTGCTGCCCCGACACTGAACCCAAGCAGGAGAGTCACTTGGAGCAGAAAGAGCTGCACTGAACTAGGAGCTGCAGAAGCACAACACTCCCCTTTCGCCAGTCCAACTTGTCAAATCGGGCATCTTCACCACCTCTGCGGACAAACTTTTCAGCTCCTCACCAGGAGACTGTTCAGCAGAGCATCAGGAACAAGTCAAGGTCTGCCAGAGCTGGGGCAAAGAGCGCCGTAAGCATGAGCAGCTCAGCATCCATGAGCCAGGATCAAACCAGCTTCAGACCGAGACCTGGGCACAGCGGGTCGTTCACTGCTGAGCTTCCTCGGACCAGTAGCTCCTACAGAAAAGCCCCCTCCCTGCCTCCCCTCCCTGAGCCCTAGGGGGATGGCTGCTGAAACACACCTGCTCGTGCGTCACGGGGATGAGGCGCTGCTTGGAAAGCTCCCGGAGCGTGTTTAGGTCTGTCCGCATGTCCAGCTTGCAGCCGACCAGCACAATCTTCGCGTTGGGGCAGAACTCCTGAGTTTCCCCTTGCCACTGCAGAGGAGACAAGAGGAAGAAGGTGCTCAGGGGCTGCCGGTGTACAAGACGCTTCAAGAGGTCCAGTGGCACCTCCACGTCAAGTTTGTTTTGGCAGCAGGCAGCCTGCGAAAGGGGCAGGTTGGAGCGACAAAGGCAATCACAGGGTCTCAGCTCATTGCTCGCAGCCCCTTTCCAACCAAGACCCCCCAGCCTTGGGGGGAGGACAGGCCAGCAGAGTCGTGCCATCAGCTCCTCCCGGACACCATTGCCCAGCCAAACACTCCATGACTCCCTGCCACGGCAGAGCCCACCGGTCTGATCCACAGCTTCTCCTGCTCCCACCAGCCAGCGGCACTTCCCACTCCCACGGAGGAACGGCAGCCACGGCAGCCCGGGGTCCCTGCGCCTGCTGACCACCACCACGGGCTGCCGAGCCGCCCTGTCCTGGCTCATCTCTGCACAGGACCTGGAACTGGACCAGTCAGGCTACCCAGACTGCTACTGGTGCCGCTCCAGCACCACTTGTAGGTCTCTTGCCTCGGACCTGGGCTGGTGCCGCCGCGAGAGGGGATGGGGCATGGGCAACGGTGGGCACCATGGTGAGGGGGGGCTGTCAGGGGGGACGCAGGCTGGGAGCAGCTCTGGAGGCTGTGCTGGAGATGGGAAGCACAGGGCCGGCCAGCTTTCGGTGTTCTGCATGTAACACGAAGCTCTCATGGGATGGGGTTTGGAAAGCAGCCCCCCGAGGGCCAGACCGCACGTGCTCGGGTGCGTGTGGCTTTTCCAAACGGGGGTCGCAGCTGCTCCGAGACTGATGGACTCATCAGGGCACGTTAATGACTGCCACAGGCAAGGATGGGAATGGTCAGCGTGCCTCTCGGATAACTTTATGCTCGTTTGGGCCAGATATGCCCTGCAAACCTCTCAAATCAAAGCTGCAGCCCCCTGCGCTGGGCCACAGGAGCCCACTCGTGGGCACGGCTGTGGAAAAATAACCACCCCACAGCCCAGCACACAGAGCTGGGGCTCCAAAGGTCACCCTTGCTGGTCCTCCCAAAGTCACCCTTGCTGGTCCTCCAAAGGTCACCCTTGCTGGTCCTCCAAAGGTCACCCTTGCTGGTCCTTCTGAACCACAGGCGGCAGGGAGCTCTTTGCAAATCACACTCATTACTTGCTTATTATTGGGAGCCACCTGTTAAAGACTTTAAGATATTCAGAGCGCAGCTACAGCCAGGGAAATAAAGAACTGAAGCAATGGAAGAAGGCCAGGGCAAACATCCACTTCCTTCATACTAACAATCCCTTTCAGAGCTCCAAAAATTAATGCCCAAAGCGCAGTTAATTGTCCGCAGCAGTAAATAAAACCATCACCTGTGACCTCCCCCTGGGGAGACCTGTACAACCCCATCAGCACATCAACACCCTGGTTACTGATCTGGTGTTTCTGAAGCAGGAGGCAGACAATAAAGAGATTACCCCTGGCTAAAGATGTCACTTGGAATTAGCAATTTCCTTCTGCGCTAACTGGCGGCTAGGCATATGCCTTAGGCAATTAGAAGGGCAAAGAAAACCAAGCCCACAACCCAGTGTCCATAGCCTGGTGGAGAAAGGGAGCACCAAGAACGCCCCAAGTTTCATTCAACCGATATCAGACCGAAGCACTGCAAAACAGGGAAAAATCTTATTTTCCATCAGGAGATGGGCTCAAGTATCTTCACCATGAACCTCCTTCCCTGCTGCCAGCGACATCTGTCCACCAGGACTCACGGACATGCCCAGCACCCAGGGCTGCACAGCTACTGGGAGATGCTGGTGTCACAGCTGCAACGCACCCACAAAAGGAGGATGATGCTGTTCTTTTTGAGCAAGAATTCAAGCACCCTAATTTACTTGAAGGATGAAAATCCTCAAAGGGATTGAGCTATCGGGTTTGTTCTTGCCAGGCAGAGGTCAGGGCTGCCTGGAATGACACAGGGCTCCCGGATCCGTGGGAGAGGTGCCACCCTCTTCCCACATGACTGACACCTTAGGGAGCCCAAGATTTGCTGTGCTATCGAGACTTGTCAGAGTGAAGGCACTACCCCACGAAAACCTGCTTTGTACAAAATGAAGAGCTGCTTGTTCGCATTCTCTCAGCTGGCTCCTTCCCTTCATCTGTAAAGGCAGCCCAGACATCAGAAGGGCAGCGATAATAAAGATTTCCTCTGCTGAATTAGCATTTCTGCTGCTTCCTTCTTCGCCTGATATCAAGACCCAAAACCCATTTCAACTTCACGGCGTCTCAGGAATTTTCCTCACCTCCATAGGCTGCATGCCTGCACCAAAGGAAACAAGGCATCTACTCAGAGGCACTTAAAAAATCCCCTGTGATTTAGGGTTTATTTTAAGTCACCGTATCAAAAAGACATTGCCTAACAGTACTCAAAGCATCCGTGATGCTGCACAGGGAAGACCATGCACTGAGTGAGCAAGTGTGGGCTCACATGAAGAGTGCACAGAGAGACACAAATAAATCCCAACCCCAGCTAATTATTGACGGGTTTGCATCTCACTAAGGTATAAATGATTTGCTTGCATTACTATTCTGCTGACTTCCAAGCCGAGCAGTGAATTCTTTCAGCCCAGATGAAACACGCCTCCCTCCACCCAGCACACTTGGTACCCAGGACCTGCTCTGGAAACAAACACTGAGCCATTGACCGAGTTATCTGAAGGGTCTTTGTCCCCTCACCAGGACACTTCTGAGACACAGACCTACTTCTCAGCCCTCCCAGCAGCTGAGTAAGAGGCACTTGCTTCAGCACAACATTTGGCAAAATGTGGAGAGGCCAAGAGGGCAGCCAGTACAATGGGACTTGTTCAGCATGGCCAGTCCAGCCCCAGCAGCCTGGGGCTCGCTGGGGAGAACAGCTACAGGAATCACTATTCCGTAGTGCTTTTCACGCCTCGGTGTCTCCGACAGCTTCGCAAACAAGATGCCAGCCAAGGCTGGCCTCTGGGACAGGATGCAGCCGCCAGTGAGCTTTGCTGTGAGAGCCTGCTGAAACCACATCTCCCTGAATTCCATGGAAGGAAGCAGGGCATGGCCAGAAACAAGGGATATGAGTGACCAGGAGGCTATTTACCCTCTCCCCTGAGCAGCACCCTGAGTTGCTGCACTTCATCCCATCTCGGAGGAAAGCCTCGCATGGGAACCTCTCCCCAGGGGCCACCCACTGCCCCAGAGCATGGCAAGCAGGGACGGGCCGCGGTGCTCCGCAGTGGGTCCCCAGCCTGGTGGGGCTCTCTGAGACCTGCCAGCTAGAAACACCCGCTTTGCTGAAAGACACTAAGGAAAATTATTATTCTAATAAGTAATACTTTCTTATATTCTAATAAATATAAATATTTATATAAAAAATAATATTCTAATAAATAATATTAGCTTGGCTGCTAACGCAGAGCATGGCCGGTCAGCTCTGCCAGGGCAGGCAGTGTTCAGGGTCCTGCATGCTCTCCACTTCAGTGGCATTGTGCCGTCTCGTTTTATTCATTCATAGGCTTGAAATCCAGTGCCACAGCTCATTATTCTTGTCGTCAAGCTACAGAGAGCTGATTGCTGTCTTTCCTACTGTGCAGATGTGACAGCCAAAAACCCGAGCTCTCTACTTGCATAGAAACAGGCACCAGGAGCCACTTCTCAACTGCTGCAAGCGACCCATCGCACGCTGACTGGTGGCTCTGCCAACAGGAGATGCCCACCACTTCCCAAGGTCCATGGAAAACGGAGAAAACACCCTACGCTTCTCCCTGTCCCCACGTTTGTATGTGTGTGCACACGCAGACCCCGCGCACACGCCAGCTACCGTGAGCAGCACCATTCCCCGGGCTCCTTCCAGATGGAAAGAGCTTGCTTTCTGCACAGCCCGCGTGGGGAGCAGCAGCAGCCACCCATCCTCATCCGAGCGTGCTGGAAGCCAAGGCTTGGCCCCAGGGTCAGAGCTTTTAGCCCTGATGACAGCCTCAGGGAGCAGGGACCGCAGCAGGGACCGCAGGGTGCTCCCCGCGCTGCTGCAGAGCTGTCTCGCCAGCCGGGAGGGCACGCCGGGCACTCACCTTCTTGAGCACACTGTCCAGCGTCTCCGGGCGGCTGATGTCAAAGCAGATGAGCACAGCGTCCGAGTCCGGGTAGGCCAAGGGACGGACGTTATCGTAATACGCCGAGCCTGCAGAGAGGAGCAGGAGGAGAGCGGTGAGCAGCAAGTCTCATCCCACTGACTGTTCATTACCCAAACGGGCAGGCAGGACCCCCAGCCCCCCCCTGCCTGGCACAGAGCTCTCCAGTTCCAGTAAGAACTGGAGATGTTGCCACATGATGCAAACAAACAACTGCTCTGTCGGAGGTGAAGGATGCTGACCGAAGCTTCTGACCAGGAACCAGACACCGTTAGGTTCAGCAGTTTGGATTGCAGAGGGATCGGTCCCTTTGTTTAGGTGCGGCAGACAAGAGGGTTTGTCCTTGTGCCCTTACATCTATCCCTTTGCAGAGTGGAAATAAATGCAAGTTTTGCATCCCTAGGGAGCAGCCGGCAAGTCAGAGGCGGCAGAGCTGCGCTGCCAGGGCAGGCTGGCTCTGCAGGAGAGGGTGCCTGGAAGGGCTGTGGCACTGCGGAGCATCGCATCCCTGTCCCCACCACTTGCTATGCAACCTGTGCCTTGCCATGCGGTCGCTGCACCGCTCACGGTGGAAAGGTGTGGCTGAGAAAACGCAGGGAACGCCGCTGCTGATTTTTCTGCTCCCTTGCTATCTTTGTACAGGAGAGCTCACTCACGCAGCTCGTGAGAATTTCAGATAGCTAAAAGAATTGGTTTTGCTCAGGATTCGTGCAGGAAAAAAAGACAGTCAGATTCTTTTTGGTACCTAAAAGATGCAATGGGATTTGGTGAACAAGCTGTAAAGGGGAGGGGATGAGTCTGTATTCTGCAGGATTTCTCAGTGAGCAGGCAGAGAGCCCAGCCTGACTCCTGCACAGCTCCTGCCGCACACACACGCGTGCGCACATGCACACACACCCCCTTCGATACGAATTTCAGGCATTAAACTCATTGTCCCACACTGCTTTTATCCGAAGCGTGTCCTGCGTGCCACTGTGGATGCCTCAGCCCCCAGTAACGGCGCGATCAGCTCACGGCTGCTTAAAACCAGCGTTTCGGTTTTATGTTTGGCTTTACGATGGCTTAAACTTCCTGGAGGGATGAGAAGCAGATGTTTATTTATGAAAAGGGGAAGCAGAGACACCAGAGTCCTTGTTGAATCTGCCTCCTCGGGGAGCGGATCACCCACCCCGAGGCCAGGAAACCGGATGCGCTTCCTGCGTGGCCCCCCAGGACCCCCAGACCCCACACTTTCCCACCCTGGGAGGAGGGTGCAGCACCCAGCCCGGCTGTCAGGTGGCTCCTTGATGGAGTTCAGCACCTGATGAATTATGGATGATGGGGGCTTATGTTTCCGGGAGGATGGGAATCTGCCCGGGATAAGTGTGAGAGGAGAATAGGACGATTCTCCACATGGGCTCCGACCCTGGCTCTTGTCTGCCCCAGGGCTCAGGACTGATGTACAGCAGAGCGGGGGGCACAGCTCCACATCCAGGGGCTTTGCAAACACCCCAGATCCCTCTGCAAGAGTCAGACCTGGCTGTGACCGCTCCTGCCTCTGCCCGGAGCCCGCACGGGGCAGGCTGAGATGTGTCTTCCCAAACCTACCCAGCTCCAGAGGCTGCCCACCCACCCTCCCCTCAACACTCACCCACAGCGAGACACCACCAGCAGCCCCAACTGGGACCTCCACGGCACAGAGCTCCGGGCATGCTCTGGCTGGGGCAGGCACCCGGGCATTCAACAGCAAAATTCACAGAAAAATGGGCTACAGGTGTCCTACAGCCACGCTGCTGCCAGCCTGCAGGAGCAAAGGCACCCCCCGCGCCCCCTGCTCCTCTCGGAAGCCGCAGCCTGGGTCTCCATCCCTGCAAAGTCACCGGGAAGAGCAGCAGATGGGATCCAGCCCAGAAGAAACAGACCCTGGTCTCTGCAGAGCCCAACCCGGCTCCTAGAAGGAAAGTCACGTTGCCGGCATGGAAAGGAGCCAGTCCCTGCGGTGCCTTGGCCAGCCCCGGGGACAGGGATGCGGGCTGGCACACCGGGCACCACGGCAGCCCCGCATCCCAAGCGCGGGAGATTTCTGACCTCGCTTCAGGCTCAAGCTGCTTCAGTTCACAACCAGCAGAGCCAGCAGACCTGGCCCCAGTGACGTGCTTCCCCCACGCAGCAAGGTGACCCAGTCCCCAGTAAGGATGGGGTCACCTTCCGAGGCAGCACCAAGCCGCCAGTCTCGTGCCTGATGTGGTTTTACTGGGTGGGATGTGAGATCCAGCATCGATCCGCAGGCTTGGGTTTGCTGGGTCCTTCATCCCATCCATGCCCTCTCCCCCATCTCCCCGATCCGTGTGACGGTGTCTGCCTCCAGACAGGGGCCCCCAGCACTCCGGAGGAAAGCTCCGTGTTCCCACACACATCCTCTCGCTGCAGCTCCTCAGCTTTACATAAACACTGCAGATAAATCTGCCCCCTCCCAGCCCAGGAATGCTCCTTTTGTAGAGGTGGTTTTGGCTCCATTGAGCACAGACATTGCCACAGCAAACTGTATCATAGCAACCTTCTGCTCCTCTCAGCAGCCAGCCAGCTCCTCGGTGGAGAGCATCCAGCACGGGAGAGCATCCAGCACCAGAGAGCATCCAGCGCCAGTGCAGAACGAAGCATGACCCCTCGGTTATCCCACAGAACCAGCACCATTCCCACCCCGGTGCCAGGAATTGTGCTCCCACTACCTGGGACCACAGGAGGGAAGGCCCCTGTGCTGGCGGGAGGAGCTGAGGGAAGGGATGCACTAGGTCAAGAACCTGATTTTCTTCATGAGATCAAAATCACCTTTGTATTCATTAACTTTCTGCTCCAACTCCGAAGGGCAGGAGCAGCCCCTGGCACCTTCAGCTCACCAGCTGCTCCGGCAGCAGGTAACAGCCAGTGCTCACAGCCTCTGCCCCACCACAGGAGACCGATGGAGACCGATGGCCAGGGCTGCCCAGCAGATCAGGGGAGCTGCTGCCCTCCAAACTTGGGTAACCTCCAGCTTTCTTTGGAGATGTCTCTATTGAATCAGGAGATTCTGTTTGGGGGATTATTCTTCCAGTTTTTGCATCTATTACTTTTTCACGGAGTATGACAATTAAAAAAAAAAAAATCCTAACACAAAAGCCTCAGTTCCCTCCAATCCAGCTCTTCAGTTTTATTGATTCTGAGCACTCGACACCTTTCAGATACTCCAGCAAGACACCCCAGAGACCCACAGTCTGGCACTTCTGAACACACACACACACGCCCAGGGCTCATGTGTCTGCAGCTCCAGCCTTTACTGCATGAGTCATTCTCCCACTTGGCACCCAGGTTTGCAAGAAACAGGACCTACGTGCATCTGTTCGTGGTTAAAGAGAGAAAATTGGAGGAAGCCAAAAACCAGCTTAAAAATAAAATCCACACGGTTGCTGTCTGAAATTCAGGGGTGGATGCAGCCGGGAGTAGCTCCTCTTATCAGCTGGCAGCCCCCCGAAATGCATGGCACTGTGACTCAGAGATGCTGCTCTCAGGGGCAGGGGACCAAAACGTGCCGTTTCATCTACACCAACGTAGCCTTAATCTTCATTTGTTCCTTATTAGCTGTTCTGAGAGATAATGAGCCTCCTCACCCGGACATCCTCCATCCCACAATAGCACATTACAAACCAGGAAAGCAAACAGGCATGCAGAGCCGCGATCTGCTCTGCAAGGGGCTCCCGCAACCCCAGCCAGCTCTGGTTTGAAACAGAGACCAGCACTGCCAAGACCTAAATTTTTCAGCATCGCACTTGTCTCGGAGGGCTCACTGTAAACTCTCCCCACCGTGCCAGCAACGCTGCGGCACATGCTTGCCGCAGGGACAGCCAAGAACATCCTTCACAGAATGAAGCAGAAATTCATCCCAGCTTTCTGGAGCGCTGCATCGACAAGCCCCGAGCGCTTGGGGGTCACCTCCCTGCACGGCGGTGCCAGACAAGCAGTGGCTTTGGAGAAGATGGCATCTTTGCTAGACAAATCCCACGGCCAGTTCAGCCGAGCCTTTGTCCGGAGGACAAAGTCGCCAAAGCAGGACCAAGGTGCAGCTGCCTCAGCATCCTCTCCCCGCGCACGGCCAGAAGCCGGTACCACCTCTCAGCCAGCATCCATCAGACGCGGGGAGACCATCCCCTCCACTGCCACCAAACCACCCTCCATCGAGCCCCAACCGGCCACCTCTCGTGTTTCCCAGGACGGGGGCTCAAACCCCCCGAGCTGCCGCGTACCAGCACCCGTGCTCAGCGCTGCCTGCGGCTACACCAGGCTTCCCACAGCTGAACTCTCAGCTCCAAGCAGCCTTTTGCTGCAGAGAAATTTATCCGAACGGCTGCTCACTAGAGGCAAAGGCTCTGCGTGCCGAGGCACGGCGCTGAGCCCCCCTGCCCCCCCCCCCCCCCCAACCTGGGGTAGGGGCTCCTCGATGCGGCTGCACAGGGGTCCGGCGTGGGAGCGGGAGGCACACGCTCCATCACTGCACCAGACCTGGTTCACATCGCATCAGGTGCCAGGGAACGGCACGGCTTTGATGATTAGGCATTCCTCCGCCAGGGCAGATGATGAAGAAGGTGTTTAATAATATATTTTATTTATATCACACCTTTAAGACTGCAAACGAACTGTCTGTACAAGTCACAGACGTGCTGGGCAGGGAACAACCCACCCAGCTGCTCCAGGATGGCAGCAGTGCGGGAAGAAGGGGGCTGCAAGAGGCTGAGCTGAGGGGGGGGGGGGGGGGGGGGGGCGGTCTGAGGCTCTGGAGGGGCTCTCCCCAGGCAGGCAGGCATTTGCATGAGAAAGGCACACGTCCCCTGCTAGAGCCTGGCTATTGTCAGGGAGCACATACAAGCCTGGATTGAAAACCTGGCCCTGAATGAAAGGCCAGAAGTGGCAGCTGTCCCAGACACCCCAGTACAGAGGCGAGGCCAGTCCCCATGGTGAGCCCACAAAAATCTCCGCTGGTTTTCCGAGACATCCAGGATGCTCCAGAGCTGCCATTTCCTCTGCAGATGCAACAAGAGGGCACAGAGTCACCCGAAAATATTTCCCACTGCTAGAAAAAAAGGGGAAATCAGCCCGGAGAAACAATGGCAGGGTTTACAGCGGAGGGTGAGGAGGAATTCAGCCCCAGGGAACACTGGAGAGCAGCAGTTAAACAACCCCAAAGGTCATGCCCACTCCCCTTACCCTGGCTGCAGACGGACGAGGGAAGAAATTTTTCTTCCCTGGCCCCTTCACTGAGCTCAGCTCCACTGTCCCACAGCCCAGCCAGCACCGGTGGGAGCGGGCAGGTCACAGACCCGGCACAGGACCCCCCCAGCCGGGCACACAACGGGCTCAGGTGTCCCTTTGCAAGGATGAAGCCACCGGTGCCAACAGGCCACTCGTGCCTATCGCCGTGCCCACTGCCACCAGCCCCCGCGTGGCACAAGCCCCAGCCACAGTCCTGCAGCTCCTGTGGCCGCATCCTGCCTACAAGATCCCCCAGGACACCTCCTCCTGCGAGGCACCCCACTGGAGCCAGGGAGGTGGGATCCCCAGAGCCCAGGAACCAGCATCTCCACGCCAAGGGACTTCTCAGAGACCACCCCTCACTTAGGGGGAACCATAAGCACGGCCAACTGCAGACACGGGTGCTTGCCTTCAAGATTTTAGTTGCCCTTACAAAGGCAAAAAGTGATGTTTGAAGAGCAGTAGGTCGGTGTGCCCAGCATGTGATGGACCAGAATATGCAAATGCCCTCCTCATTCCCTGTGTCATTAAGGCTGATGAGCTTTACAGACAGGGGACCAGGAAACCTGCCATTGCAGCCTCCCAGACTGCAAGAGCCGCACATCAGGGAGACGATGATCTGAACCACCACAAGTTCAGAGACCGACTTCATCCTCCCAGCGTGAAATCAGACCCTCTCTCCTGAAAGAAAAAATCAGAGGAGTTTTTTGTTTGAAGATTGATAATGTGCAGCAATATCCCTGAGCACCCTGCAGGTCCCCGCTCAGCCGGGGCTCAGAGACAGGTTAAGGATCCCTGACCCTGCCCAGCTCATTATTGTCTGGAAGGGGAGGATGATGCAGATCCCACTGATATAAAAAACATGTTTCTGACACTGATACAGTGCTCATTAATTAGAGCCCAGCCTAGAAAAGCGCCAAGTGGCAGAGACAAGAATTAAAACCCTGGTGACAGACTGGGGGACACTGGTAACGACGGGCTCTGGCAGCACCGCGGTCCAAAGCCCAGACCCAGTTCCAAGGTCACAATTATGAAAGAAGCAGTAATTAGTGACGTTAAAGATTAAAGTGAGTGGCACTAAGAGCAAAGCAGATCTGGCAAAATAAGAGTCAAATGGAGCCACCATCGTGCCAAGCTCCACTCTGCAGCAAAGCCCTGGGCATGCGACATGCCGGGCTGATAAATGCACGCTGCCACCCCTGCCAGCACCCAGGTGCCCTGCGCCGCTCGGGGTGCCCTGCGCCGCTCGGGGTGCCCTGGCTCTGCCCACAGCAGCCACACAGCCAGGCAAAGGCGGCGACAGCTTCTCTCCAAGAGGCCATCCCCATCACGCCATCCCCATCACAGCCCACAGGGCAGAGCTTTCACCACTGCATCCCCGGCGCCTTCCCACCGAAAGCCCCCCAGCAGCAGGCTTTACTGGGGAAGGAGCCCCCGCCAGCCTTGCAGGCACAGCCTCAGGAAGGGTTTACCCAAGCGATGGTCACACATTTGTCCGAAATCAGGGTATGACAGAGCCCCACGATGGGGAGGGCTCCAACCCAATGGCCAGCAAGGTCAGGGTCAGAGGGTTGTCATGACATGACACAAAGCCCTGGTGCCAGAGAGAAAGTGGGGAAGACAAGGAGAGACGAGGCATCCCACCGAAGCTGGAGGGAGACAGAAAGCAGCTGAGGGAACTGCCCCTAGCCCAGCCCTCCAGAGGACACCGGGCACAGTACGGCCATCGGTCCTCCGGCTTTTGCAAGCTCCTCTGATGGCTGGACCATGATGTTTCTCTTGTGCAACACCGCTGCAAACCCCTGAAGTGCAGAAAAGGAGGAAACCATTCCATGACATGGAACAAGCAACCTTCTACAAAGTGCCTAACTGAAACAAGAGCTAATCCGCTTGGACAATTAACCTCTGCTCCTAATTCTTACGATGCACGTAAAAAAATGAGTAAAATACTAAACAACCCAGCTGGCATACCTTCAGGACGGGCATGATCAGGATGAAGGGAATGGTATTTGCACAGGCTGAGGTGGCATTTCTGGGCCCCTCTCCAGATCTGATTAGTGGAAACCTGTCACTCGGGAGGAGGCTGTTCTGCTGGATTTACCAGCAGAGGAATCCTCAGCTCAGGCAGGCACAGGGTGCTTCTGCCTCATCCAGGTCCTGTGCCCCCTCTCACCTACGCAGCTCACAGGGATCCAGAGGAGTTTGCTCAGGTGCAAACCTCGCTCTGGCAGTCGGGAGGAAGCTCTGGAAGCTCCTTGTAGAAATCCCTGCTGGCATCTCTGGGGGAGCATCGCTGAGTGCCTGGGGTGGGAGGGCTGCGGCTGCAGAGCAGCCCGAGGAGCTCATCCAGGCTTCTCATAATCACGCTGGAAACCATCCCTCTGGCAGCTGACAGCGGAGACAAATGGGAGCTCGAGGTCCTTTCCTGGCACTCTTGCCACATCACGAGGGCAGCGGGCATTGCTGCCTGTTACCCCTCCTGGGGGGTACAACAAGGACGAGGAGTGGCAGCAGATTCCCAGAGCACAGCCCGCGCACGCCCCAGCTTTGGGAAAGGCGTCCGAGGGCTGAGCACACACCATTATCTTTCTGCAATGTTGCACATTTCAGGTTTGCTGTGCATAAGCAGCAGAGCCGTCCCCGAGGGCTCAGCTACCAGATAAGGTTTCTCCCCACAGGGAAGGCTGTGCCTGTACGCTCATGAAGTTTAATCGAGTGAAGATTTAATCTTCAGAATCTGGGGCAAAAGGAAAGCTGCATCCATGTCCTTGCTGCACACACGGGGTCTGGGGGGCACATCGGCCGGCTCCTTCAGAGCTCCTCCTCCCACACAGCCCCCTGCCACCACCCCACCCCCCCGTCAGCCGAGCCTGGGCACACCAGCACTGTTCGGTGGGGCAGGGGATGCTCCTTGGCAGGGTGCTGGGCGAGGACCATTAGAAAAGCAAAGGATGGGGCATGACTGCCCTGCTCCAGGGAGTGTCTGCAGGTCTGTTGATGTGACCGCCCCGATAAGGAGCTTCCACTTGCCCTAACCAGGCAAAAAAATCAGTATTAAAGTGGCACTGGGAGGTGGGTGCCACAGAGGCCAGACTGACAGCAGGAGGAGGGAGAGCGGAGCGGTGCTGTCCTTGCCACAGGAGAGAACAGATCACCCCCATCCTGTGGGAAAGGGGTCTGCATCAGAGCCAGGAACAAACCCACCCCAAGGAAAGCCCTTCCTTGCCCACGAGGTCACAGCAGCCCACAGGGTTGGCTGGTTGTCGCCAACGGCCCCATTCCTCAGCACCCCTGTGACACCCAGGACACCCCCAGCCCCCCAGAGGCTGACCCTCCTGGATCGCAGGGGAGAAAGGATGGATGCTGCCCTTGCTGCAGGGAGGTGCAGGAGGAGCAACCTCCATCCCTCAGCCACACAGCGTTGCAGCACCCCCACACCATGCCCAGCCCAGTGAGACAATCCTCCCGGGGACTGTCATGTCATGTCATGTCATGTCTTCTCAGGTCCATCCTCCACCCACCACTCCAGCATAAGCGTTTCTGCTGCTGTTTCTGCTGCAACTCTTTCAACTTCTGTCTGACTGGTTACTGACCTGCCTGAGAATGTGACCCAGCTGCACATATTTTTAGGCTTAACTACGTATTTGTGCTGAGGCAGAACACAAGTATGCTGGTTTCAGGCTCCCAGCCTCAACAGGGAGCATGGGAGGAGCTATTTTGGTACGGAAAGGGCAGCTCCACATTTTTCCTTTTGCCTCAGAGTGCAAGTGGCATTGAACTCCTCCCAAGACAGAACTTGCTCTTGCACTTTGGAAGAGGCAGCCATGGCAATCCTGGAGCCGCATGCTGGGAATCCATGGACAAGCCTCAGCATCCATGGAGATGCCATCGCTTAACTCGGCCCCTTTCAGCTCTCTAATCTCATCAACATTCCTCGGAAGTTCCCCTAAAGAAGGATCTGTTATCGCAGCCTGTACGTTCCCACACAGGCCATACCAAGGCAGACTGTTTGCCGAGTACAGGCGAAGAGGGAGGCGGAGGGGGATTTGCAACTCACAGCGTTATTCTTGTCTTGAACGCGCATCTGCTTAAGAGACAGGAGCCCCGGCGAAGGGCTGGCAGCAACTCCCTTGTTGTGAGCTGCAGCACAGAGCAGGGCACAGTGGCACTGCTGAACCTGTGGCACTGGTCTTTGCAACGTCGTGGGATGTCGTAGACACTGGGGGTATCAGCAGCAGTGCATCCCACCAGTCCACAAAGGACAGAAAAGTCTTCTCCAGCAGCTTTCCAAGACGACAGGGATCCTGTGCAAGGCACAATGCCAGGCCTGGGTCTCCCCCATGGCCACCGGCACAGATGCCCCTACCAGGCAGCTCCACTCTGAGCTGGGATCTGCATCAGCAAAAGATGCACCGAGCAGATAAATGAATGGTCTCAGGTCACATCACTGCTCTGCCTGCCTGCACTTGGAGGCCACAGACACAGAGGGCAGGCACAGCCTCCTGGCATAAAGGGGTGTGAGCCAAAAGCAAAGAAGTGAGCCCAGGCTGCCATGCACAGCACAGCTTCCTCCCCATTATTACTGGCAACAAAACCAAAAAAACACCTCAGTGCAGGGCAAAGCCCCAGACGTGCCAGCACCGACGCCGCAGCACCTGGCCTTGCCAAGGCAGCAGCGTGGCCTGAGCCCGTCTCTTGCCCTGCTGGACCCGGCTCTGCGGGGCCGCCGGCACGAGCGTGGCATTGGGCAAGTCCAGAGATGCAGGCAGTGGGTCCGCTGGCCATGCCCGGGTCACCGTGGGGATGCACCGAGAGCCGGTCCCTGGGGAGGCTGGCCGGCGCTGAGCGCCCTCGGCACCGGAGACCTGCTGAGCACCACAGCAGCCTCCAAGAGCAGGGCAGAGCCACAGACACTCCCTGATCCCACATCCCACAGGGAACGCAAGTATCGCATCGCTGGGGAAAACCTCCCTGCCCCGGTTCGCAGCCAGAGGGAATTGTGCTCCCCTTCACACCTCTGAAGAATGGAAATGAAACTCAACTCCTCATCACAAAGCACTGCTAGTGATCCCAAAGCCACCCGCCCCTCCTCCACCTGGCCACAAGGAAGAAACCTCTTCCCCGACGGGTCTGGGGCACCGGCACTGCAGGTCCAGGAGGCACCCAGCCCTCCGGGAACAGCACTCCCAAGCCACCAGGCATCCCGTCGAACAGGAGTTTCCCCCCCACCCCAAGGGACCGGCGCCATGCAGAGGAGTTGTTTCTGTGCCGAACACTTTCGGCCAACAGGCAACAAAGAATTTGCCAGAACGGGAGCAGGAAGAGCAGCAAAGCACCGTGTCCTCCGTAAGGCTCATGAGCAGAGGTGCCAGGGCATGGCAGCTCCCCGGAGCCAGATCCCTGCCCACCCTGTTCAGCAGGCTGGCTCCACAGCCCTTCCCTCGCACACACAGGGGTCCAAACTGCTTTTTAAACAGCACATAGCACCGGCTCTCAGGGAGGACGGGAGGGATGGGACATCCCTGCTGTGCTGTGAAATGGCACCCGAAGCAATTTCACTCCCACAGAGAGCCCTGAGGTGGGACCAGCTTAAACAGAAACAAACATGAGATGCAACCAGCACCTGCAGCTGATGGCTCAGACTTGGTTCACTGTTCTCCCTGGTGATGGTGCAGGGTCCTTGCATTTGCCCTGTCTGAGCAGCTCAGATTTTCATCCTCGTGAAGGATTCTCAGTGCTGGAAACTCTCCAGAGTCACCCTCCCGCCTCAGGAAAAGTAATCAATAGACAAAGGGTTAAAAGACATTTCAAGGAAATCGGAGGTCCCAATACAATTTGGGAGCCATTCAGTTCTCCATCATTTCTGTCCACCCTACGGCAATATTCTTCTAACTAGATTTACTGCCTGCCTGCCAGCTGCTAATGTCATAGCCTGCATTTGCCACTTAGCAGGAGGGGCAATACTACAAGCCCCCAGGGAGCAGACAATGTCCCAGTTTGTACAGGGATTATCAGTGGGATTTCTGGGCGGCCAGGTAGGCTGTGGCCACGCTTGGTCACAATAAAGGGAATTTTGCAGGCAGATTGCTCTTGCCCCGACACCCGTTGCTGGCTGATGCTCAGCTCACCCTGCACAGCTTCCAGAGCCTCCGACCACTGTCACGACTATCTACAGGACGGGGGGGGGGGGGGGGAATAAAAAAATCAATAGTCAGCTCCTCTGTCCAGGTCTCTCTTCTGATTTCTGAAGGAGATCGTCAGTTCCAATTACTTACCTAAGAGATGGTGAGTGTTTAAAGTCTAAAGGGCGATCTTGACAGGGTGATGGGAGCAGTTTCCCAGCACCTCCCTTCCCGCTCTTGCTGGGATGGAATTTATCATGAACAATAAGCCCCTGCATGCAAAGCGGCTTGAAAGAGACAGGAGGAAGCACAGAGACAAGGGAAAGTGCATCCCAGTGCCCGTCATTCTGCATGAGGAGGGCAACCAGTTACTCTCAACCTCTCCAGCTCAGCTAGTTCAATTCACTATTGTGCAAAATTTCTTTTCCCAAAGCTCCTGTTTACAAGTGTCTCCGAAAGGTACTGGAAATTCAACAGCAGCTTGCAGTCCACAGCTAAAAATATCAGCGTGATTACTAGGGACAATTGCTGTGCATTGCTTTGCAGGACTGTTTATTGAAGAACTAGCTCCTGTGTATTTCAAATCAAAGCTGCAACGGAAGGGAATTTATCCAGAAAACTATCTAGCAAACTTCATCTACAAAGCTGTTAAAAAAGGTGTTACATTTTTCATAAGGAGAAAGGAGAATCAAAGTTCATTTCCTCTTGGCTATGGAGATAAACATTAGACAAACTTGTATCTTTTGTTGAAAAGGGTAAAAATGAATGCGACAGCACAAGATGCAGGTATCAGATACACAGCTTTAAAGACTTTGTATCATGTCCTTTTCTTTTAACGTTCCTAAGATCGAAGGCAAACATTCTGGAGAATTCCTAAAAAGCAAACAACGCATCAAACACGCTGCCGCACGCTCAGGTGGGGAAGTTTTTCACGCCAAACACAGACACTCGGAGCAAAGCCACCCAGTGCCTAACAAAGACACCCCAGCCGGCCCCTTTCGCAGGCTGTGGAGCCCAGGGCTGGGGAGCCCCCGCAGCCACGGGGTGATCCCAGCTGGGGGTGTACGCACGAGCACACCCAGGTGATACGGGGGGTCAGCCACCCCTCGCTCCCGGCGCACCCCGATCCCGACTCACCCCATCCGAGCAGCTCCAGGGAACCCTCGGCAGGGAAGGCCCCCAGCTCAACCAGGATGGCTTCGCTGTCACCATCCATGCCCGAGGGACCTCACGCAGACACGCCAGCCCAGCACCATCCAGCCACCACGCAAGGACTCCCACACAGCTCCCCATCACACGTGGAGAGCCGATGCTTCACCTGTGGCTCCAGCAGTCCCGAGAGCCAGCATCCCTGCGGCTCGGGCAAAGCTAAAGATCCCTTTTTGTCTAGAGGAATAAAAGCCAGCGAAAGCAAGGCCTCCCGGTCAGGAAGCTCCAGAACAGAGTCAACAAACGCATTTTACATGTTAGAGCAAGTCCAACGCTCAGCAAAGCCACCACCCCAGGTAGAGCAGTGCTGATCCTACGGCTGTAATTTGATGGATGCAAAATTACAGCAAAGAATTGGACTGTACAAATGCCAAGAAAGTCCTAGGTCACATTTTCATTTACTATTGCTCTCAGACACTGAGAGGACTTCACCGGTCACAAAGACACCCGAAATTACAGGGAAAGGGCATCAGCAAGCCCGTGATGTGCACCCACCATCCCAGCACAGCGTTCAGCCGCACGGTGCGTGCGCCGCAGTCCAAGCAGGCTGGCAGAGGGAGATGACGAGGCGCACGCCAACGGCGCTGGGTGCCGGTGCTTTACCAGCTCTGCACCGAGCACCGCACCGGCCACTCAGGCCTCCGCAGAAGGACAGCGCGAAGGGTGGGGAAGGGTCTCGGTGGGCTGAGGCAGAACCACAGCCGAGGGCACAAACGGGGCAAACACGAACCAAAAGGAAAAGCCCCCAGGAGCCCCCGACGCGCCGTCGCGTTGAGCCATGAGTGGCCAGTGCGTCCCACGCTGTGTCCCCCTGTCCCACGGGGCGTCCCCCTGTCCCACGCTGTGTCCCCCTCCGAGGCGCGTCAGTGCCCCCCGCCGCCCCCGCACCTCGCAGGGTTGCGGCGCTCCTGGGACACGGAGCCGGTACCCCCGGGCAGCGCGGAGCCGGGGCCGCACCGCGGGCACAGGGACCGGGCACCGGCACCCCCCCCCGGAGCGGCACCAGGCACACACCACCGGGCACACACCGCCGCTCCCCCCCAGAGCGGCACCGGGCAGCCCCCCCCTCCCGGGGCGGCACCGGGCACACACCGCCAGGCCCCCCCCGGACCCGCACCGGGCACATACCGCCACCTCCCCTCCCCCCGGAGCGGCACCGGGCACACACCGCCGGATCTCCCCCGCACCGGACCCGCACCAGGCACGCACCGCACGGCTCCCCCCGTTCCGGAGCGGCACCCTCCTCCCCGGACCTGCACCGAGCACACACCCCGGGCGCCCCCACCCCGGACCCACACCGCACCGGGCACACACCGCCGGGTCTCCCCCCCCCCCCCCCGCACCCCACCGGGCACACACCGCCGGTCGCCCCCCCCCCCCGGGACCCTCACCGGGTCTGCCCGCGGCCGGGGCGAGTTCAGCGGCCGTTGGATCGCGGGGCGCAGCCACAGCCCCAACCCGGGGTCTCCGCGCAGGGGGGGCACCCCGGCCGCGGAGAGCAGCCCGACCCCCCGGTGTCCCCCCCCGGGGGGGGCAGCCCACCTGAGGTATCCCACATGTTGAGCTCGGTGCGCTGCTTGTCGATCTCGAAGCTGGCCGTGTAGTTCTCGAAGACGGTGGGCACGTAGCTCTGGGGGGACGGAGGGGAGAGCAGAGGTGAGCCCAGGCCGCCCCCCGGGCCGCGCCCGCCCGCCCGCCGCCCGCCGCCGCACCTCGGGGTAGCAGTCCTTGGCGAAGACGTGCAGCAGCGCCGTCTTGCCGCACTGCGTGTCCCCCACCACCACGATCTTGCAGCGCGCCAGGTGCCCCTCCATGGTGCGGGGCCGCGCCGCCCGCGCCGCCGCTTTACCGGGACGGCCCCGGCCTGGCCGCGCCCCCGGCCCCGACGGCACCAACCAGGCGCGCAGAGGAGCCGGCGCTGGGCAGGGCCGCGCCGCCACGGCCGCCCCCGGCCGCCTCCCGCCGGCCTCGGCCCCGGGAGCCGCCCCCCCCCCCCTCCGCCCCCTCGGGGCGGCCTCCCCCGGCGGCACTGCGGCCGCCCCCCGCCCGCCCGGGCACGGCCCCGCCGCGGGCTGCCGCCGCCCCCGCCCGGCGCATCCCGGAGGAAAGGGGGGTGGGCTGGGTCCGGAGGGGGGGGCGGCCGGAGCCCCCCAGCACCGCGCTGCCTGGGGGGGGCGCCCCCTCCCACCGGACCGGCCGACGGGGGCACGGGGCTCGCTCCCCGGGGGGCTGGCTGGGCAGGAGCGGCAGCTGCGCCGGTTCTGAAAATCTCGGCCCTCCGGTGCCCGGGACCAAGCGAGGGCGGGGGGGCGGGGGGGGGCTGCTGGCCCCCCTTGCCCGCCGCGCAGCCCCCCCCCACCGGGCAGCGGGTTCTGCTGCCTCCCCCCGCAGCAGGGACAGCGCAGCGGTGCCTTTAATTAGCAGAATTGGTGAATAGCGAAAGGCTCCGCTAATATTTCACTGGCCACACTGCAGAGATTTACCGTAATGGTAAACTTTCATCTGCCAGAGACAAGCTGTCTGTCACAAACTGCAGTACAAACAGAGACAATGAGACAAAGCCAGCCTGAAGAAGTGGAAATTAAAATGTTTTGGCACTGAAACCGGGTTTATTAATGGACTGAGGGGGCAGCTTGTTTTTGCTGAAGTCACAGTCAGTTTTCCTCTATAAATATTGGTGCTGTGTGTGAAATCAGGATGAGTAAGGAACAGAGGTTCGGTGCAAGGCGGGGTGCCGTGCGGGCACGCGGTGGATGTGGGTGCTGCACTGCCTTCGGCCCAGCACCGGTAAGGACGTGGCAGCCTCCGTGGGTGGCACGTGCTCTGGAGAGCTGGCTGTGCGCCCCATCCCGTGGTCACCGGCCACACAGGTCCCCTGTCTTGGGATGCACCCCCAGGGTGTGGGCCCACTGCAGGTGGAGCTGAAAGGTGCATCCTGAGCTGGTCCAAGGAAAATTCAGGTCCCCGCTCATCTTCTCATCCCAGGGCCCTGGGAGCTGCGGGAATGTCCTGGAATTGCGGTAGCCCAGCTCATGTCCTCACCTGGCCTGACTCCTGCATCGTATGGGCCGGGAAACTGTTGTCAGTCAATTCCTGCTCTGTAGCTTGGCGCTGTGTGTTGCTGCAGCATCCCGGTGCCTCCCGGTGTCGCCCGAAGCGGTGTGATGAGTAGCTGTCACACGCTCCTTTCCTCCCACCCTCCCCGGCGAAAGGAGCCTGTGCACCACTGTCTCGTGGTTTGTAAGCCCTGTGGGGGTTTTTCTGGCCACCCGATGTGTGTGCATGTCGCTCAGCTTTTATGTGAAGGAACAGAAAGAAAAGTTCCTCGGGCTTGCAAAAGTTCCTCAGGCTTGCAAAAATTCCTCGAGCTTGCACATGCGGCTGAGGAAGCACTGGGTGGCCATAGGTGTCACCCTGAGCAAGCTGTCCCCCTGGCCAATGCCCTATCTTCTGGAAGCTTCTCACTGTATTTCTCAACAAGGAATTATTTTATTTGCTTCCAGAAATAAAAAACAAACAACAAAACAAAACAACAACCCAGCAGATTATTGTGACCCTGCTTCAGAGGAAGCAGGAAACTTTCTGGAGGGAATATTCAAGACCTTTGCAAACCTGCCAGCCACACTGGACCCCCCCGGGGGGTGGGGGGTGGGAAGCAGCTGAGTGCCTTTTGCTCAGAGCCACTTGGGGCACTGTCACTGCTAAGCCTTGTGTCCCATTTGGTGCAATGCACCTTTTGGCAGGCAACACTTGCAAAATGTATTAGGCAACCTCCAGTCACGGTGTAAATTTGCAGCACAGGATGCAGAGAGAGACATGCTGTGACTGTCACCACGGATGGTGAGGCGACAGATGGCTCCCACACATTTGCTCCTGAAAATGCTTCTCTGGCGGCTAGATCCTCCCTTGCCGATCCTCAGGGGTTTCAATTGCTGTTATGAATGAACTTGATGGTGGTATATTTGCGTTATTCCCTGCCCAAAGGAACTAGAAGGCATCCCCAGGACCTGTACTAGGGAAATGGACTGGGAGAAACCAACCGTTGCCGAAGGACCCGCAGCCCGGGGCTGACCTGGAGCCTGTGACATCTTGTTCTTGTGCCTGCACGGAGCCTCGGCGTCTGGTCCCCTACAGCCAGTCCGGACCTAATTATAGACGTGATGAAGAAGGTGAACGTAATGAGCGAGGAATCTCGAGTACTCTGTTGTATGGCCGTGACCCCTGCAAGGTGCACACATAGACCTGGTGAGAGGTGCCTGAGTGTCACCCCTGAGGACACAGACAGAGCTCATGCTTGTCACATTATGCATTGACACGTCCTCTGGATATTTACGGTGCATGTATTGCTGGCTTCGTACCTGTCTTTTCTGTGCCATTTGTCCCAGTCTGCAGCATCTTATTTCCACTGGTAAGCCTCTAAACGGGGACAGCAACAAGGGACGCCCTTTAATTTCTCACCAGGTCTAGCCTCAAGTGTCTTTTTGGACTTGTCAAACATGTGAAAGAGCTAGAAACTTGCCAGGTAAAACTGTGGAGTATTGCGAACTGTTAACATTCAGCAGTTAAATCATTCAGCCCTGAATGGTGCGTTATTTGACAGTTTCTCCTAAAAGATGAAGGGGTGGAAAAGCGGTAGAGTTTGAACACATGCAGCAAAAAGATACAAATCAACAACAATTAGGAAGGTTAAAAGAAAGAGAAAAAAAAAATTCCCAGCCAAATCCCCTTTCATGTGTCCAGCCTGTTTACATTCTGTGCTAGAATAACGCTGATCTGACTCACTGCTGGCATTAATGAAGTTTGCACCTCTGGGTGAGCAATTTAATTTATCTCAGCAAGCCAAAGCTCATTATAACAGTCCATAAATGCTATCAGATGAAAGCAGCATCCTTCAGCAATCTCGGGGATTAAAGCAAGGAGGCATTCAACTGACAAGGCTGGAAAGACTGCAGTCAGAGCATGTGTGGTACAGGCTGAGGAGGCACAATACCTCAATTACTGCCGCAGATTTGTGTCGAGAAAGTGGTCGGGAGCCTCTGCAGCACTGCTCTGGAGGGGAGCAGCTCCCCTTCCCTGCCTCCCACCCTCAGGACATCTCTCCTTGGGATTCCCCAGGCCCAGCAGAAGCTGGAAAGGCACACGGGGGTCTGGGGGACTCCACAGGTTGGCTGCAGATGGTGGCTCTCCTGCAGGGACCAGGGGGCTCCTCGGAGGGGCAGGGGCTCGCCGCACCCAAGGCACACAAAGAGGGTCAGGGTGGGAGGAGGAAAATGGCTGATTCTCCCATTCTGACCCTTTAGGTGTGGAAACCTCCTTGACCCACACATCCTCTCCCACACCGGATTTGACTACTCAAAAATTGCTTCTCCCACCACCGTGCTGGCTTCCGCTTCGCCTGGCGTGGGGTGGAGGCAGGGCAGCACAAAGCTGTGCCCATCCCACCCCTTCTGAAGGGGCCACGGATCCAGCTGGGTGCACAGCACCAGCTCCGGGTGCACAGCACCAGCTGATGGGGTGATGCTGCCAGCCCAGCTGGATGCTGGTGGCAGAGGTGCTGGGGGAAATGGTTTCTCCAGCAGCAGGAGAGATCTCCATCACCTTCGTGTCTGAAAGCACCCATCAAAATGAAGCATTTTCAGTTTCACAACTCTTTTTGATGTGGAGAGCAGGGGGAAGGGAGGGAATGAACAGAAATGAACCCTCAGAACTGCAGTTTCTTTTCCATTTAGTTTCAAACATGAATTGCCTATCCCGAACACAAATTGGGGGAAAATGGTTTTCTTTATAAAATCATCCTTTGAGCAGGCCCAAGACGGGGAGGCAGCATCCTACAGGCTGTGTGTGCTTGGCTGGGTCAGGTCCCTGCCCCACATCCAGCGCAGTGCAAAGGTCCCTGCTGCCATCTGAGGGACAGGGCTTCACCCGGGCGCTGCTCCAGCCGGGCTGGGGGCTGGGGGGTCTCAGGGCTGGGGGCAGGGGAGGGTTTCAGGGCTGCGGGCAAGAGGGGTCTCAGGGCTGGGGGTGGGGGAATCTCAGGGCTGGGGGCAGGGGGGTCTCAGGGCTGGGGGGAGGGGGGGTCTCAGGGTTGGGGGCAGCTGGGGGTCTCGGGCTCTGCCACCCCACTGCTGCACCCTGCTGTGTTTCAGTTCTGCACTTGCTTTTCCTTGCAGAGCAGCTTGCATGCCGGGGGGGAGCAGCGGGCGCTGCAGGTGCAGCAGTGCAGGGACTTGCCAGGAGCCGCGGCCTTCGAGCAGCAGCGGAGTTTTCAGTGGTGCAGAGAAAACCATCTCCCATTGCAACCCACGCACCACGCTCCCCAGGCGTGGGTTACCCAGGCCCTTGAAAGCTGCAGTGAGCACACTGAGGGGAAGTCTGTGCGTTTTCAGCGAGGTACTGACCAAACGATCAGCTTCTGATGGGTGCGCAGCGTGTGGATGTGTTAAGCCTGTAATTCTGGGACAATAATTGTCAGTAAATTATTGATGCTGCGGTGGCAGGTTGAAGTTAAGGAGGAGTCTCATTTCACAGGATTACTCACAGTAGAGAAGATGCCTCGGTGGGATGCATTCTGTGCACACCTGGAAACTGGGCTCGCTCCAGCCATTGCTGCGTGCTTGTGCTGCCCTTCCTCTGGCTCTGCTGTTTGGGTTTGTGCAGGGGAAGACGCCGGAGCAGCCTCAGCCCAGCTAAGGCAGTGTTCTTTGTAGGAATGATGCTCCGTGCTGGGAGGATTTCTTCAGTCTGCTGTCACCGTGAGGAGTGAACTGATGTTCACTGAGCATCAGGTACCACTTGACAATTGCCTCCATTGTCTCTGTGATCAAAACAGCAGCGCAGGGAACTGTGGCTGTGAGTGGCAGGTACGTCTGAAGGGTTGTGTCAGATCTCTTCCACCCGCTGCTCTACCTGTCAAATCTAAATGTAATTTACTGTGATACAGGCACGGTGTCATCCAGGAGGCACCAGCGTTCCTGGTACACGTGATGCAGCTGGGAGATCTCGTCTGCGTCTACCTCTGTGTGCATCCCAACACTCTGCAGACACAGGTGAGGAAAAGGCAGAACAGAGGCAGGAGCAATCTTTCTCTTGAGAGAGAGACGGATTGAGGTCAACACTTGCTGTAGATCCAGGATGCCAAAATACACAGCCCTGAAAACATCACTGTGGGCTGCAGCCCCCCGTGGGGTCTGCAACAGCCCCACAGCCCCTTCCACAGCCAGCGCCCTACGCCGCTCTGCAGCTGGGGGTGGCCTGGGAGTCGGTGGTCTTGGGGAGCAGGGGCAGCACCAGCAGAGCAGAAGGGAGATGGTGGCACAAGGTCAGGGTCTGAGTGGGACAGGGACAGCTCAGCTCTGCGTGCTCACCTGCCGCCAGGTGTGGGGATGCCCCGCAGCAGGTGGTCCTGAGCAGGGTCTCGGGCAGCCTCACTGGCTGAGGGAAGGATTTTGGGGGCCTGGCCCCCCTGGGCTCCATCCTGAGGGAGCCCAGGGGCCAAGGTTGAGCTCCCACAGGCAGCTGACTGCTGACTGGCGAACGGCTGCCAGGCTTTCTTATCTCCGGCATGTTCATTGTTCCTGTGTCCTTGAGAGCAGAGGAAAGGGACTGTGAGAGCCCTGTGCGAAAATAAAGGGAGGTGGAACAAAGAGCCGGGCAGGGCGGCTGGCACTTCTCCTGCTGCCAGCGCGTCCTCCTCACCCCTGCCAGAGGCTTCGGGGGGAGCACCGGGGGGGCTGCAAACAAGCAGGGAAGCTGAGACTCTGGGAGAGAGATAATGGGGATGCTTTCCTCGGGGACCTGTGCCTACCTCTGGCTGTAAATCACAAGTCAATGCCGTTCAGAAGGTCCCAGCACCTTGGCTGCGTGCTTCTGTGCTGCGAAAGCCCACGGTCGGAGAGCTTGCCAAAAAAGGGCTGGAGGAGTGAGCACCAGTTCCACTGGGGAAACGTGTTTTCTCTGGCTAGTGCTTCCCCTTGCCAGCCCGCACCGGTGTCCCAGGGGTGGTGAGCGGCACCCGGTCACCGTGCTGTGCCGGGGTCTGCAGAGCTGCCAGCTGAGTGTGCAGCTGCAGACCGGGCACGGGCACGGGCACCTCCCCACCCCCCACAAACAGCAGCACTTCACCCTTACCGACCTGCCCGAGCTGCCCCTCTGAAACCTGCACCAGTGGAAAAGCCACCACGGCAGAGCAAAAACTGAACTAACTGGGTAGAGTGAGATTTACAGGGAAAACGTTACTGAGCTGAGCTGATCAGGAAAGACTGACTCGGAAGCACAGGAGAGACACAGGCAGCAGGAACAGCCCACCCAAGGGTGGCACCACACAGAACTACCCCGGGCTGATCCGCTTTGGAGCTGCAGGCAGCTGGAGCAGCCTGGCAGGAGAGGAGCCTGGCTCCCCAAACCCGCTGCCTTCGTCTACCACCCCCTGAGCTGTTGGGAGCCATCCCCTTACCTCCGGTGCCTACCGGGGCTCCCTCCTGGCCAGTATGTTCCGTCCCTCCTGGCCAGTATGTTCCATCCCTCCTGGCCAGCATGTTCCATCCCTCCTGGTCAGCACGTTTCACCCCTCCTGGCCAGTATGTTCCATCCCTCCTGGCCAGCATGTTCCATCCCTCCTGGTCAGCACGTTTCACCCCTCCTGGCCAGTATGTTCCATCCCTCCTGGCCAGCATGTTCCATCCCTCCTGGCCAGCACATTTCATCCCTCCTGGCCAGCATGTTCCATCCCTCCTGGCCAGCATGTTCCATCCCTCCTGGCCAGCACGTTTCATCCCCCACAAGAGCCCTGACAACTGTGAAAATAAATCACTGAAAGGGCAAATGCTAGAAAGCTCCTCAGAAGGGCAGTAGGAGACAGAGGATTGTGCTTTGACTGCTTCTGACTAATTGTGGGTGTGGGAGATGCCCAGATGTCAGGAAGGCACATCTGTATTTCTCAGAGCTCAGCAACAGCAAACCAAGGTGTAAAGCAACTGTCCCAGCCGGACTGCCGTCCTGTCGTGCAACGGGACATGAGCCTCCTCCTTGTTCCTACCACAGCCATAAACATGTCATGCTGCAGGTGCTGATGCTGCACTGCCTGCTCGAGGTCTCTGCCCTCCTGGCCGCTTTCCTGCCTTTGTGCTCGGCTTCCTGAGCCGCACAGCTCGCCCAGCTCGCCCAGCTCGCCCAGCTCCCGGCCAGCCCTGCCGGACAAGGCCACATTCATGTAAAACTCCCGCTGGCCTGGCTCGGCAGGCTGCATTTGCCTAACGAGCGGGACTGCTGTGGCAAACAAAGCCCCTGGACAGGCTGAGCTTCACTAATCCGCTGGCTGGCCAGAGACTTCCATGAAACGCTGTCGGGAGCCCTGCCCAAAGCAGGCACCGTGCCCAGCTTGGCTAGGCACCGGAGCACTGGGATGACACAGAAACTTGCCCAGTACATGTTCGGATCATCCTCCAGGTGGTCTTTGCTTGCTTTGGGGGGGCGGATGCTTTTCTGTTTCAGGGGCTCGTTGAGCTGTGTGCTCGAGCAGTCACCCTGCGATGGCTGCAGGTTATTAGGGAGGAGGGTGCGTTCGCCGAGCAGCGGAGCATGGATCTGACACGAAACCACGGTGCATCAGCAGCCGCCATGGCGAGCGTGACACACAGGAGCTGGACACAGACCTGTGCAGTGAATTAATGGCGAGCTGTCTGCTGGCAGCTGCTTCACGAGCGGGAAAAGAGGCTGGATCCATCGATTTATCAGCGCACCCTGCCTTATTGATGTGTCTTGAGTTACCGGACTAGAGCTCTACTCCTCCCTCTTGTCTGTGAGCCAGTCTGTGCCTCATCTCCACCACACGCAGCCATTTCAGGGCTGGGAGCGGCGAGATGTTTATTAAACCTCCCTGCAAGTGACATCAGTTACAATAAATTGCAGGAGTAGCTCAGCCAGATGACACTCCAGCAAAACAGCCATTTCGCATGTGTCTCCAGAAAAGATGCGAGCAGTTTGTTTGCTTGAAATGAATCATTGGGGGGGGGGGGGGGGGGAGAGAAAAAAGAAAGAAAAAGCAGGTTGTGAGGGCTGGGGGGGGGGGAGATGCTGCGGGCAGGAAGCCGAGGGCGGCGCATCCCGCAGAGCCGGGGCACCTCTCGCTCCCCGGCAGCGGCGCCGGTGCCCCGGGGAGGGGGTCGGGCAAATCCCCCCCGCTCCCGTCTCCCCTGGCAGCGGCTCCAGACCTGCCGGGGGAAGCGGGGCCGCGGGGAGGGAGCGGGGCTAGGCTTCCCCCGGGGCACCGGGCTGCGGAGGGGCGCCCGCCGTCGGGGCGGGAGCGGGGAGCGGGGGGCGGCCCGGGAGCGGGAGGCACACCGGGAGCAGGCCTAGGGCCCGGGGAGCGAGAGGCACACCGGGAGCGGGAAGCACACCGGCAGCGGGCCCAAGGCCGGGGGAGCGGGAGGCAGCCCGGTGCCCGCCCCGGTGCCCGCCCCGGTGCCCGCCCCGGTGCCCGCCCCGGTGCCCGCCCCGGTGCCCGCCCCGGTGCCCGCCCCGGTGCCCGCCCGCGCCCCGCCCCCAGCCGCGCCCCGGCTTTTCCCCGCCCGCCGCCGCCCCGCGCCCGCAGCCGCTCCCGCCGCTCCGCTCCGCCATGTCCGCCGAGCCGGCCCCGGCCGCCGCCGCCGCCCCCGAGCAGGCCCCCGGCCCCGAGCAGGCCCCCGGCCCCGACCCGCCGGCGGGCGGCGGGGAGCCGGCGGAGCACCGGGCGCTGGTGCTGACGGGCTTCGGCGGCTACGAGAAGGTGAAGGTGCAGGCGCGGCGCGGCGGGGCCCCGCAGCCCGGCGAGGTCTCGGTGCGGGTCCGCGCCTGCGGCCTCAACTTCGCCGACCTGATGGCGCGGCAGGGGCTCTACGACCGGCTGCCGCCGCCGCCCGTCTGCCCCGGCATGGAGTGCGCCGGCACCGTCCGCGCCCTCGGCGACGGCGTCCGCGACCGAAAGGTGAGGGGTGGCCCGGCCCGGTTCCGCCCGGCCCGGCCTCGCCGCACTGCGGTGGCCCCGCCCCGCCGGTGCGGCCCCGGTGCGGCTCCGAGCCCCGCGGGGGCGCCCGGTGCCCGCAGCCCCGGGAGGCGGCGGCGAGCTGGGGCCGGGGCTCCCCGTCGGGGCGGCCGGGCGGCGGTTGCCGTGACCCGGCCGCACACAAAGCCCCGGACAAAGGGGCCCGGCCCGGTCCCGGCGGCTGCAACATCGTCCCCCCGGGGGGCCGCGGGGGCTGGGGCCGGGGGGGGCGGCGCGTCCCCCGGGGGCTGCCAGGTGTTTGCACGGGCACAGATGCCTTGGTGGTGGCGGACGCCGGTGGGGTGGCGGCTGCGGCGGGGCCGTGCTGGTTCCAGCGCGTTCGTGACCGTCCTTGAACGGCAGCAGCACGGGGGGGGGGGGGGGGGGCGTGGGCGGGCAGCGGATGGGGGGGCTGGGGCTGGGGGGGCTGGAGCTGCGGCCCCCCCCGGCAGGGCACTCGGGGGACAGAGAAGCTGGCTCTGCCTCTTCCCAGCCCGTCGGTGGGGCCGTGGCAATCACGGTGCTGTAGGATCATCTGGGGTGCACAAGTAGCAAGACGAAGTGGCTGAAAAAACGCCCCCCCCAGCGTGTCCGAGATGATTCCCTCCCATCCAGGAAAACCTCGTGGTTTATTCACGTGTAAAAGCCAAACCCAGAGGCCGGGAGCCGTTCTGAGGAGCGGTTCTGCCGCTGCCTTGGTGCCTCTTGGTGCCGGCTGCTTCCCCTTGCACAGCCAGATGTTTCTTGTCCACTGGGATAAGAGCAGATTTTGGGGGATGCCTGAGGCTTAGCCCTGAGGGGTTTTCCTAAGGTTGGCTGTGCTTTTTCCAGAGCTGATCCTGTTAGGCCCTGCCCCAGGCCTCCTGCAGCAGGAATATTTCACAGCGTTCAGACTCCTGCTCCCAGCTTGGGCAGGGAGGGCAGGACACAGCCCCCTCCCCTCTTTCCCTTGCTGGGGGTCCCCTGGTTCGGGCAGCTGGCAGTCAGGCAGCACGGTGGGTGCAAGCCAGAGCCTGGGGGTG
The DNA here is from genome assembly GCF_015220075.1 of Falco rusticolus. NCBI lineage: Eukaryota > Metazoa > Chordata > Aves > Falconiformes > Falconidae > Falco > Falco rusticolus. Next base: position 2,876,037 of record NC_051204.1, read on the forward strand.
CCTGCGGTCCCATCCGGCGTGCGCCCAGGGCTGGGCGAGAGGTGCTGTGGTGCGAGCAGAGCGCAGCTGCGGGCTCCCATCCAGGGCTGGGGTGCTGCGGTCCCTGCAGACCTCTGCATGGAGAACAGCAGGCGTGGACCTGGCTCTGGCCTCTGGAGACGCACCTTGTCCTCTGTTTGATTTTAGGTTGGTGATAAGGTAATGGTCCTGGCAAGGTCAGGGCTCTGGCAAGAAATTGTGAACGTGCCAGCCAGGCAGACATTCCTGATACCTGAGGGGATGAGCTTCGAGGAAGCGGCCGCTTTTCTTGTAAACTACATCACCGCCTACATGATCCTGTTTGACTTTGGAAACCTGAGACCCAACCAGAGCGTCCTCATCCACATGGCTGCAGGTAAACGGTTCTTGCCAGCCTGTGCTGAGCCTCTTGACCTCGATGTGCAGCTTCACATCGGGTGTGAAGGGGTGAGGCACGGGGGTGGCACGGGTGAGGCGGTGATCGGCACGGGGCTGGACTGCCAGAGCATCGCCTGCCGGAGATGCAGGCAGCACGCTCACCCTGGCAAATGCTGAACCTATTTCTCAGCAGCCGGGGTCAGCCTGCCCCAGCGTGTCGCAGGCATCAGCCCGCCCCAGGCAAAGCCGTTATCCCGTAGCCTCCCAGCACTGTCCAGTCAGTACGAGCAGGGATAATTTACCTATCCAAAAGCTTTTCTGACTGCTCGGGCTGTTTGCTTCTAAGTCTTTCTCGCTGCTGATTTTCAGGTGGTGTGGGAACTGCTGCCATCCAGCTGTGCAAGACAGTAGAAAATGTCACCATTTTTGGCACAGCATCTGCCTCCAAGCACGATTTGCTCAAGGAGAGCGGAGTCGCTCACCCCATTGACTACAGAACGATGGATTATGCAGAGGAGGTCCGGAAAATCTCTCCCAAAGGTACCATGTGGTGGTGGAGGGACTTCTACAACTGTCCTGCATTTCTTTCAAGTGCAAAGAAACTTCTAGTTACTTTCAATTCCCTCTAGGTGTTGACATTGTCCTGGACCCCCTGGGAGGATCCGATACGTCCAAAGCATTTAACCTGCTGAAGCCGATGGGCAAACTCATCACTTACGGTAAGTGTGAGCAGCGTGCCCACAGCCCGGCTCCTGCGTGGGAGGGACCCTGTGATGTCAGGGAGGGCTTGGATCCGCGTGGGAATGCTCCACACCGCTCCGTGCCTGGATGCGCAGCCATGAGGGAGCATCGCCGCTGCTGACTGCTGTGCGTGTTGTAGTTCTGTTATCTCATGAAGGTCTTTAGGATGCTTCGCCTGGGTGATGCACTGAGGGGAGTGAGATTTGTGCCTTGTCCTGAAAGCTCTCCTGGTCACGGGCTCCAAGGGTCTTCCCTCCCATGCCAAGATCTCTCCTTGAATATGAGCTGGTGCCTGCAGGGGAAGCTGGAATGTCCCTGTGGAGGAACGCTGGCACAGCTGCTTTGTCCAGGCTGACTTAATGCACAGCACTAATAGAGCCTTGCTTTTCTTCTAGAGGATGTGTGGGTGATGAGGTTTGAGGCTACTGAATACTTATCTCTCCATTCCCCGGCCCTGAGACACTGTGATTTTTGTCCTGTAGACAAAGCCCTCACACAACCCCCAGTGAGATTCCAGACACTTGCACCAGTGTGCTGCTTCTGTTGTCCCAGCCACTGCAGCGCGTGGCTCCCTGGAGAAGCGTGGCTGTAGAGAAGAGGAGTGCTGTCCTGCCAGCCTGGCTGGATGTGACTTGTAACCCTCTCTTGCCTCTGCCACCACTCCAATCTAGCTGTGCTGCTGCTGCCCACCTAAGAGAAGAGTTGTTCTGTATTGTGGGTGCCCATAAACCAAATTCTGTCTCTTGAGGCTGAGGCAGGTACCTGTTTCCACTGAAGGTTGACTGGGCAGATCCTGGTGTGATCCAGTTTTCACCTCTGTCTGTGGGAGCGGCTGTTGCCCCGCGTATTCTCTGAGCTGTTACGCGGGATGCCCGCTGCTTCTCGTGTTGATCCCAGCTCATCTGTGGCTTGCCTTTTTTTAGGGATGGCAAACCTGCTCACTGGGCAGAAGAAGAACTTCATGGCTATGGCTAAAACCTGGTGGAACCAGTTCAGCATCAGTGCCTTGCAGCTCCTACACCATAACAAGGCTGTGTGTGGCTACCACCTTGGATATATGGATGAAGAATTTGAGCTGATTGGCATCGTTGTAGCCAAGCTGCTTTTCCTGTACGGCCAAGGCAAAATCAAGCCCAAAATAGACTCTGTATGGCCCTTTGATCAGGTGAGTCTGAGCTAACGTATAGGATGGCAGCACTCAGAAATTACTGGGTGATTGTTTTCTGCACAGTGAGCTCTGGTTCAGTGTGAGCCCCTTATTCATGGGGGCTGAACTGTTGCAAATGTTTAATAACCATCTGTTCTCAGACATTCAGTGCCTTTTTTTCTTTTTAAGATATTAAGGAGGAGCAAAGTGGCTGGGCTCTTCTGCTCCAGTGCGCAGAGCTGGGCAATGCCAGACAGTGTCCCTGTGGAATAGGGCAGGTGCTCAGCTGTGCTCCGTGGGCAGCAGCCGTCTGTGAAGGGGCTGGGTTATGCATTAGACTGGAGACTGCCCTGAGTCTGCACCCTGTAATTATGCAGACAGCTGGTAAGACTGCTGCTGCCCTCCCATGAGTGAAAAAGAGCCCAGGCGGTGAAGCAGAATGAGGATGTTTGGAGAGAGCGGCAGGTTCTTCAGCAGCTCTGCTGTGCTCAGTGTTGTTGCATTGATGCGTCCAGGCAGAGTCAGGTTCTTCCCTTGGAAATCCTTTGCTGGGATAGGACTTAGTGCAAGGGAGCAAAGGACTTGGTAGCGATCAGTTGGTGTTAGTACCTGAGAATTAGAATCAAGAAAAAATTGATTCCAGGCCTGGTCTAGGTGCTGTTTTACTTAATAATGATAAAACCACCGTGCATGTGTTGTTCTGTGTTTGTGTAGATGGTAGGAGCACTGTCTTTCTGGCTGTTGGCTGGGTTTCTGCGATGCTCCCCTCTGTTTGGGATGGAAGCTGTGGTGACTCACACTTCACTCTTCCACAATTTGTGTAGCAGAACATCCTTGCGTGTGTTACCAGTGGGCTGTGTGAATTCTTGAGGACAGTTTCCTATGGGCAGGCTGGGGTAGCTGCCCAGCTCTGTCCAAAATGCATCTGTGCAGAGGCATCTGGGTGCTTCGCGCTTGCTCGGCTGCTGGGAAAGCTGCCCCCAGGGTGGCCCTCGGGCTAGTCTGGGTGGCCCAAGGGGCCCAGGGAGGGCACGACTGCACTGCATGGTGGGCCTGGGTCTCACGAGATTCCTGTCGCTTCCAGGTGGCAGATGCCATGAGGCAGATGCAAGAGAAGAAGAATGTTGGAAAAGTCATCCTGGTTCCTGAAGCACCCAAGGAAGAATCCAAAAAAGAAGAGAACTAAGGAGAAGACGTGTGCAGATTGTGAATTCATGGTTTAACTCCCTGATCTCTTTGGGACCTGGAAATGGACAGATCAGTAGCTTCCATATTCACTAGAACAAGAACATTGTGCTTAAAGCTCAGATGAGGTTTGCATGCTCTCGTTGTGACTGACCCTTTGCCAGACCGGCCTCCTGCCCTAGCTCTGTCCTGAAGCCTGCTTATTTTCTATACTTTTCTAATCCCTTGGTTCTTTGCTGAATTTCCAAACTAACCTTCGTTTTCTCTGGCAGTGCAACTGGCGCTTCCAGCAGCTGCCGGTGACAGTGACAGGTTGTGCGGTTGTTAAAAGTCAAGGTGTGCCACGTACTGTAGCAACTGCTGAGTGTCTCCACAGAAGCCGAGCCCTGCTGAAGCATTTGCGCTGTCACCTTGGGGAAGCTCGTTCAGCAGGAGGATGGGCCAAACTTGGCACGTTTCCTCAACAGCCAGAGGCAAAGCCTGGCTGGCCCGGTTTAATTCTAGCACGAGCTACTCATCTGTTTACACTAACCACGCACTTTCCCCTCTGCTTTTGTAGGCCTCCAGCACCAGTCAGAGCGTAACAGGTCTTTGCCTTGTAAATAACCATCCTGGCACTCTGGAGTCTATGGCATATTGCACTTAATTTGCAGTCACTCTTCTTTGCAGTCGGCAAGAAACCCGACAGGCTGGGCCGTGTCTGAATACGGAAGAAAAAGTTTCATTTGGGTAACTTGATCTTGTCCATTTTCCGATTCCAAACTGTATAGGGGAGATCTAAACCGTGTCTTGATTTTTAGAGACCATAAGGACTCGACTGTGTCTCAAGTGACTGGAACAATTGATGTTGGCTCTGTGCTTTATTAATGTTGGGCTCCAAGTTGGTATTGTTAAGGCTAAACTTCACCCTCGTGTTTGTATTTCCAAGGGCTGCGGTGTTGAGTCGGACTTAAGCAAGATGGGAACAAACTAAGCCCCCTGTTAACGCTTGCTTTGTGCTGTGCCCTGTGTGCTGGGGAGGCGTTGCAATTTGGGAATCAACGTGTAAGAACTGGTCGCGGGAGCCTGGGCTGGCTCGCTCTGTGCACGCCGCTCAGCAAAGCGTGCGTCGAGCCTCTTGGCTTGGGCGCCTTGAGCAGTGTAGACCGTGCTTTTCATTCTCTAGCTAGCTCATTCGATACGCGCTCAGACCAGCTCCCACCTCGGGGCTCGGTGCTGCAGTAGGGCTTGACTTTTTCTTCCCCTGAAACTGCAAATTTGGGGCTCTCATTCAGCACTGAGGGTTTAGGAGCTGCTGGGGTGCTCCTCCCAGACCAGCACTCTGTTTCCTCCTCCTTTTTCTTTCCTTTCTTCCATGCATCTGGAAACGTGGCTGTGCAGAGAGCCAAGCCTAGTTCTGTGAGCATTGAACATCCCGGCGAGTGCCCCCCTTTCCTGCCAGACGTGTTTTCAGGCCTGAGTGACTGTGGTGCCGTTTGTGCTTGCTTTGAGGCTTTGTCATGGATTGGAGGTGCTGCGGGATTTTAGGCTTCATTTTGGATTTGAAAAGGTGTAAACCTGGGGGTGCCAAGGAGAGCTGCCCATCGAGGGAGAGCTCGGGCTCCAGGAGCAAATCCCTGCTGCCCGGAGCCCTGCGTAACCATGCCCCAAGGAGGAGGGATGCTCGCTGGGCAAAGGGCCCCGCGTGTGAAGCCCCTCCAGGGCTCGAGGGCAGGCAGGCTGCGTGCAGGGCTGGGGGTTCTGTGCGGCTGAGGAGTGGGGCTGCTGCCTCAGCCAGCCCTGTCCCCCAGCGGGGCTCCTAGCTTGGATTTCAGGTGCTTGGGTTCAGTCCCTAGTTCTTCAAAGACGCGTAGGCGCAGCCTCTCAGGGACTTGCCCTGGCTCACTTTTTTAAGTATTAAAACAACCCCGTTCCCTACGACCTCAGAGGAAGGCTGGAGCCCCATCACAGATCCTTGTCAGTCCATCTCTCGCACTTGATAGGCAAACTTCATAAACGGGGTCTGATGAAACTCGTAAGCACAACTTTTAACCTTTCTGAATCCAAAATCTTGCCGCTTCTCCATTCGATCTGCCCTGTCATTCTAATTCAGATTAAATCGGACTGTCTAGTGCTGCTATGCCAGGTCTCCACAACAGGACTGTCAAAATTGCTGAAATGGGAAGCCTGAACCTGTTCCTCTGAGAAACTGAACTTGACCCTGATGAAAGAGCAGCGTGCTCAAACAGCACACCACCGCACACTTGCAAAGGGGAAAACGATCTAACGGTGTTTCACGGTAACACCCTTTTCCTTGCTTTAGTCTCGGCTAAGTGCGTGCTCAGTGCCTTACTTGGTTGGCCGTGGTCAGGCAGCGTAGCGAGGCTCTTGCAGCCTGAAGGAGGAAAGCGGGAGTCTTGGAGCTTCCCATGGGATACCCCTGACGTGCTGCCTTGCGGTGTGCCACAGAAAACAGTATCTCAGTGCCTTCTTCTACATGCCTGTAAGGACTAGGAAGTCACTGGCGCCTTTTCCATTCTGGCCTTTTGAAATATTGCCAAAAACCTCTTGACAACTCTCGCTGGCTCTGTTTTGTGAACGCTGCTGGTGTAGTCTGATTTACTGTGAATAAGACACTCCCTTTCCGTGTATTGCAGCCTTTCCAGGGCCAGCCTGGCGGTTCTGTGCTCCCCGCTCCAGAAGAGCTGTTGTAGAGCCCTTGTCTCCCCCCGGGGTGGCTGCTTGGCTCCAGCTGGTCCTCGACTGAGGCTTTATCTGCCACCCTGGCCTTGGCTCTCTGGAAACAATCCCGGCTCTCTGGAAACAATCCCGGCTCCCAAGTCTTCGTGGGTAGCTGCTTGCACATCTTCTGCCTACAAGTCCCAGAAGCCCTTATCAGGGCAAGAGTGCAAAGCAGTTACTATCTGTCAGAGTTTAGCACTGTTTGTTTTTGTCCCTTGGCAGAAACAATGTTTTCTACAGAAAGACTAAGATTCAGTGTAACTTTGCTCTCCACTGCCTCAAGGCTCTGCTCTAGGTGGTTGTGGTTGGTTGTTTTTTTGGGTTTTTTTGTTGTTTTTACTTTTTTTTTTTTATGGACAAGCATTTTATGGGCCAATAAGTATAGAACCTATGTAAAACAACTTCAAGTGTCTTAAAAAGTTAACCAGCAGGTTTGTATACCAAGGACCAAAGCAAAAAACAAAAAACCTAGGATGAAAATCATTCCAGTCGATGTTGCTCAACTGTTTAGGGCAAAGTTGTGCTATTGAGGAAATAGAAGGTTCCTGCTCTTAAATTGCATGTGCCATTCCACCTATCAGAAGTGCAATTTAATGTTTGTTTTATGGATTGTCTGGCTCAAAGTTTATGCTGTGAGGAGTCCAAGTGGAAAGCATGAGGAGCTCGTGAGCAGAGGCGACCTCAGCCCTGGGGGCGCGCCGTGCAGGGGCTGCTCAGCACAGGGATGCCTGTGCCAGTGCCATTCCTGTGTCATTACTGCAGTTGTTACCTCTTCCCAGACTGGTACCACTGGTCTTGGGCAAAATGCAACTCCTTTGCTATCACCAGGCAGCTTTTTGTCATGTTTTGACTCTTTGGTTTCTCTCAAACTCACTCGTGTTGCACGCTAACTGCGGAAGGGGAAGGAGCGGAGCGTGTGCGGAGGAGTGCGACCTCTGCCAAGTACTTTGAGAGGGGGGAAGGAGTTTTAGCTGTACATTTCATTTTGGACACCTGTATTAAACTAGAATTGATTGACCAGGGAGAAGAAAGAAGCATCGTGGGCCTCGGGCTTTACTTCGTGCAGGATCCTGGTGTACCTACAGCTGCTATCATAGGTGTAAAAACCACTCTTGTTGCCTAATGAAGTCTCTAGTGTGCTAAGCCCTGGTGATGGCAAAGTGTGGTGTGAGTGGCAAGTAGTACATGAGCGTGATGTGAAATGCATTAGACTCTGAGCCTCTTGCAACATATGGTCTGGTCTGTGCTGTCTGAGTCGTGTTGATTTGCAGATATGTGATATGAGTGATACTCATCCTACAGACACATGGAAAATCTTTGTTTTAAAAAAAATATATTCTGCTTTGTGCGTGTAACCAAGTCGGACAGAAAGCAAGTGTGCCAATGCTGTTTACATGACTATACTGTGTGATGCTCCTCTGTCTAATGTTACCATATGCCTTATGTGTTTCAAATGTTAATTAAAAGCATAACAAAACCCTCAGCAGTGTGCTGCTCAGTCTCCTCTTGGAATGAACCCTCTGCCCCTAGCTCAGCCTCTGGGGCACTTTTATCACTTCTCCAAGGCAATCAGTGGGTAGACACACTCAGTTTACAAATTGTACCCCTCCCAGGGTGAGAAGATGCCTCTGCTTTCAAGGACAACTGTTAATTGCTGCCTCAAGTGTTGCACTGGTCTTCTAATGCCCTGTTCAGGAGAGCGAAGCCCTTAGCTGGCCTCTGCTGTTTACTCTGTGTCTGTCACTGAGAGCCGTGGAGATTGAAATGGGTGCCTGAGGTGATGGTAAAGACAAGGCGTGAATAACAACTACTACAAATGTGGGAATAAATCTTGTTTATTTGCATTTCTCCACTTAGAGACTGTCCCTGCCTGTATATTCTCAGGGGAGGCAGCTGTCCTGGGCACTGAAAGCTGTTCCTGCTCCCCCAGGAGAGCATCAGGGTGCCTGCTGGCCCCAGAGCAGGTGCTGGGGAGGGGCTGTAGCTTGGGGCTGTCTGCTCCAGGACTCAAATGGCTGAGCCAACAGCTGAAATTAATCACAGCTCAGCTCTGGCACAGTCTCCGGGGAGGGGGGGGCTGAGCTGGAGCCTGCCTGTAGTGGCTGGAGGTGGAAGAGACTTCCAGAAGATGGGGCTGCTGGACTACACGCAGGCTCCTGCCCAGGTTTGGGTTCTGCTGCTGAAAGCCACGCCGGGGCTTGGCCTGGAGCTGGTGTTGACACAAGCTGCATGATCAGCTGGCTAGGGAGGACCCGCATCCAGGAGGAGCTGGAGTTTCAGGGAAGCTCCCATCCATGCAGGGGCTTGCCAGGGGCCAGGGATGGAGGTGCTGCTGTCACTGACATGCAGCTTTCTGTCTGTCTCTGATGACACAGGAGCTCCTTGGCCAAACACTTGCTTTTTCCTGAGCTATCTGTGCTAAGCTGCAGTTTTGTCAGCTGGAAAGTGAAGCAAAGGCACGGGCCGTGGTCACTCAGGCAGGGAGCCTTACGCAATGCCCAGTTTCTTCAGTACTGCACAAACCTCACGGAGATACTGGGTGTCTGGATAGCCGTTCCTGTGGGGCAGAGAGGGAAGTAGTGTAAATCCTGCTGATGGTGCTAGAACCACTGAGGGGAGAAGCAGTTTCTTTTTGCCTCAGCCCTTCAACAGGGACTGAGGGTGGAAGTCCTGCTCCCTGGGAGCTGCCTGCAGGCCCGGCTTGCACCCAGAGCCAGCTGCAGAGCACCGTCACGGGAAAAGCCAGGAAAGCTGTAAGTGAACAGGGCCCAGAATTCTTGTCCATGGGGAACTGGGTGTGGGATGGACAAGGGCTTTCAGCTCCAGCTGGAGGGTGCCAAGTCTGGTCTGCCACACCACAGCTGCCCTGTGAGCCAAAGCAAAAAGGGAGGCACCAACTCTGCCATTGCAGGAGCCTGGAAGAGCCACCCATGCCAGGATGTGTTGAGCTGGAGTCCATGGTTCTCCTCCTCCAATTGCTAAAAAAAAATAATAAAAATACACCTAGAAGCTTAGGATGAGCTGGGCCATACCTGGCTTTGCCTCCACCCCAGGAGGTTTTGTGTGGAATAAGGCCCCATGTCACTCTTTCCTCTCCGTTGCAGGACTTGATCTGGAATGTCAACCCATGCTCAAATGCCTTCTTTAGCAGCATTGCTGTCTTCTGTCCTTCCCTATTGTCAGGCAGGAAGGCACAGAAAGTGCCCCCTTTGTAAGGCTGTCCTGGGCGGGGGTCACCAACCTTAGAAGAGGAAGCAAGCATTTTAAACAACAACCTGAGTGCTGTGCCTCGGAGCCGGCTTCTGAGATTCTGGCAAGCCTGAAAATACACAGACAACTGTGGCCTCTCACTTTGAACTAAAGCCAGAGCTTACACACTCTTCAAAAGCAGCAAGCTGCTCCCAGGCCTCGTGTGGAGCTTTTTGCCTTCCACAGGTCCATACCTCTGCTGCTTCGGTATGTGGGGCATGGAGCTCTAGCTGTCCTCCCCCCTGACACACACACACACACACACGCACACACTCCCTGCATGCCCAGCAATGCTGACAGAACCCATTGCACGTCCTGCAGCAGGACGGAGAAGCCCCCGCAGTGGGTACCTACCCCTTGCACGCCATCAGGGATGTTGTAGGCAACCTGGAGCGTTAGGTCTCGATAATAGCCAGGCAGACTCTGAGACAGGGAGGAGATCCTGAATGTCCCCGTGATCTTGCAGCTTGGGGCAACCGAGGAGGAGCTGCAACAAGCTGGTTGCGTACTGTCCACTGCAAAACATGTCCTGCACAAGGCGTGACCGCAGGGGGCCTGGCAGGTCACACCTGAGCCCTGGCAAGCATCACACTGGCCCAGAGGGGTCTTGCTGCTTTCCTGTCCAGGGCTGGGACCTCTTGTCTGCTGTGATGAGAGGTCAGGCTCCTCCTGCACACTGCTGCTGCCCGTTGGGAGCGGGGCCCTTTCCTGGCCCCTGGGCTCTGCTGCAGGTGATGGTTCGGCTGCAGCCTCGGGGGGCTCAGCAGCCGTAGCCCTGTACAGCCAGGTGGGCAGGGAGTGAGGAGCACCATCTGCCATAGGAACCAGCGGACGCGCCTGTCCCATCGCTTCATTGTGACCTCCTCTGATCTTGTCTCTGGCAAACTGGAATCTGTCTGGCAAAACCTGCTTTAGCCGTGCAACATCAGGCTCCCCCCCAGACAATTTTGTCTTCAGCTGTTCCTGGGACTCCCTCAGACCAGCAGGACTTGGCTTATCCACGGCACTGGCACTCAGAAGGCTGCTTCCTCCTTGCGCAGCCCCAGAATCAACATGGTCATTGGCCTCCTCCTGCCCCAGTGCCTGCTGGAACCTCCAGGGACTGGGGGACCTCTTTTCCTTAGCCTCTGGCAGCTGGAAAGCCTTGAGCACATCTGCGTGGTCTGCTTTGTTGCTGATGTTCAGGTGCTGCAGGCCCATTTGTAGGGACTCCAGACTGCTGGGAAGGGCTGCACCCAGCACCACGTCCTGGCTTCTGCTCGGCTGGATGACACTAGAGTGCCCTGTACTCTCTGGTCCTGGAGACAAGGATGAAGACTTCAGGGCACGGAGCCTCCTGGAAGAAAACACGTGGAAGGCCTCAGTCACTCCTGGCAGCATCTCCTTGGGGCAGGCAAGATAGAGCTGGTGCTTGTCTTTGCTGAGTCCAACCTGGAGGGAGTTTCCTTGCAAGAGGCTGCACAGTTCACTCAGGGCATCATCATCTGGACCATCTACAGCGAGCTCCGAGTAGCTCATACTCTGACACACAAGGTCAGGACACTTCTGTACGAGGGCCTCCACCTTCCATTTAGCCTGGAAGAGCTTGCTCCTCTCCACCGCCTGTAGCGTCAGCACAGTGCAGTCCCCGGTACGGTGCTCTGAGATCTGCACGCCTCCATCCCTGCACAGCTCATCAATAGCAGCGTGGCAAACGTCTTTCAGGTATGACCACTGCAGAGAGTCCAGACTCATTTCTTCACTCACCCTATGGCCTCCACTGCCTGCCCTGCCAGTGTCTTGGAGCTTGTCGCTCTCCTTTGACCTTGGCAGAGAGAAACTGTTGGAACGTCGCAGAAGAGGCCTGGATTCAGAGGGTTTAGAGTCTAAAGCAGAAGAGGTCCTTGTCGTGTCAAAGGTACTAGGTGCACTAGTGAACAGGTGGAGCTTGATGGGACCAGAGCCTTTGGAGTCCCCAGGATACGGCGAAGTGCTGTTTTCTTTACCCGCAAAGGGAGACGCAGCCTTGTGTCTCGTAAGCCTGGCACCTCCTTTCAGATGGTTATATTCTTTGGGGTCCTTCTGCTGAGACTCTGCTGCTGACCCCAAAACCACACCTGTTGTAGAGGCATGAGGCTGGTACTGCCGGGTCAGAGCTGTTGGGTCACTTGGACTTACAGTATCCACGTCTGATAAGTGTTTTGCAGAAAACTGTGCCTGTCCCACTGGTGGAGAGTCCTGATTCAGCGAGAGGCCCTGGCTGGCCTGGGACCTGTCAGCTCTCCGAGTGCTGAAGTTGGCAGCCAGCTTAAGCTCACCTTTCAGCTCCAGCCTGCCTGGGCTGAGCCTTGAGGCTGAAGTGTCCACAGGCACTTTGGGTTTGTGGGGTGCAGCCTCTGTGGCGCGGGAGGTTGCTGGGTGTGAGGGCTGGGAGCTGCTGAGCATGCCGACCGTGTGTGCGTGGGCACCTCTTCTGGTGCTGAAATCCTGAAGGTACTGCTTGGCCTGGGACACATCAACGAGGTTTCCAATAAGATAAAGCTGCTTCTCATCCTCATGGCAGAGCAACTGGGGATACAGTTTCTGCAGCTCAAGTGTCAGAGCCCTGAGCGCTTGGCTGTCCATATCCAGTCCTCCCTTGGCGATCTTCTCCTTGCGCAAGCTCACCTCCAGCTGCTGGTAAAGCTGCTGCAGGGCCAGGCGGGCCTGTCGCAAGGCGTCCATGTCCCCAGGCACACCTGCAGATGGTTGGAGGTACAGTATGGTGATGCCATCGCTGCTAACATCCACCACATCCACATGGTGCTGGCACAGCACACCTTGGTACTCGGCAGCACAGAACCTCTGCATGTACAAGTAAATGTCCAAGTCCATCACTAGGGAAAAGTCCTCCATCTGTTCCACAGACTCCCCATCCACTGGGCCCCGAGTCGACGGGACTTTAGCTGCCTTTTTACACACCCGGTCCCAGTTCAGCAGCTTTGCTGTGTCTTGTGGTGACTCAGTGGAGTCAGGCACTTGTTGGTGATCATGAATTCTGGTCTCTTTGGCCACATGGCTGGAACCTGGCTGGAAGATCTCTCCAGCAGCTTGGCTCTTGAGGTTCAGGCTGCCCAGCAGCTCTCTGCTGAAGGCCTGCAGCTCAGTGAATGGTCCCTTGATTATGCAGTGTGTGTTCTTGGAGTCGAAGTTGAACTGCACATTGCTGTAGCCTTTATGCAGGTTCCTCAGGAGGGTTTTGCCAGCAGGGAGCTTGCCATAGTCAACTACCATGCAAGTGCGTATGAAGATCTGCAAGTAGATAGCAAAGGACTGAAAAAGTAAGGAGCCTCCAAGACAAAGGGGGAGGCAAATGCACCTGACACTTGCCACCGCCCCTGCATTATTATGACAGAAGGGATGACACGATCTGCCACTTCTCTCTCTCAGCATCCTGCTTTCCAATGAGATGGGAGCATAACATGGGCAGGACTCAAAGACTCAGCCAGCCAAAGCCACTCTTGGGACTTTGTATGCATGGCCAAAAGCTTTCTGCAAACAAGAAATGCAGGGGGCAAATTGCACAGAGATTCCCCGCTTCCACAGGCTCTGCAAACAGCCCAAACCCAAAAGAATCCACCATCCGTTCTGCACCTGAAATGTAGCTGCCCTCTTGCTCTCCCAGAGCTTCAGCTGCAGACCTTCGAGCAGCCTGGCACCACAGGCTTGCAGGAAGGTCTGCGATGCCAGGCTAGCTCCCATGCCCTTGTATTCAGTGCTGAGACATGAAAACATGAGACGTGGCTACTGCCATACTTTCTTGAAACTGGAGGAAGAGGCAAAAACTCTCCAGTGCCTCCTAGATACTAGCATGTCTGTCTCCTAAGCTCTCCTGAGAAGGAGAGAGGAAAAATACACTGTGCGTGTCCAGCTAATGACACGGTGTCCAGCTAATGACACGGCAGAGGCATTAACAGGATCCCTCGTGTGTCACCAGATGGGCTGGGGAAAAGTGCCGCATCCCTCCAGCCTATTCTTCCTTGCTTTGACAGGCACAAATACCAATCAACTGACTGCACAGTCTGCCTGGCTGTCCCTGTGTTATTAGCACAGAAAAAAATTTGAATATGAATAAAAATGGATTTGCTTTAAGTCTAATTAAGATTAAAGGACAGAGTGAGGTCTTTGCTCCCAAGCGTGTCTGCCAGGCACAGAGCTGCCTGGGAGCCAGCTGGGGCTGTCACGACTGCGCTGGCAGGAGCCGTCTGTCCTCGCTACCTCGTCGGGGCTCAGCTCCACGATGTGTGCCGTCACTTCCAGCGGGTATTTCTTCCCTCCGATCGACAAGACGTGATTCTTCGCCTTCAGGATCCTCTGGGCCACTGGGTGGGAAAAGCCACCAGGAGCCGCATCAGCCCAGCCCCTGCGAGGAGGAGCAGCAGCTCCATCTCTGCCCTGGGGATGTGGGGGAGGATGGGGCCGGCTGCTGGGGAGCGGGCAGAGCCCCCGGCAGGGCCCACGGTCGGACCTGCGGGCAGAGCCCGTGATCAGGGTGTACAGGCCGGGCCCACGGGCACAGAGTCTGGGCAGAGCCCCGGGCAGGGCAGACCCATGGGCAGGGCCCACAGGCTGGGCCCCCGGCATGGAGCCCAGGCAGAGCCCATGGGCACTGACCCGGGGAAGGGCCCAGAGCAGGGCTCACACACAGGGCCCACGGGCAGAGCCATGGGCAGGGACCCAGGCAGAGCCCCGGGAAGGGCCCACGGGCTGGGTCCCCAGGTAGAGCCCACGGGCAGAGCCCCGGGAAGGGCCCATGGGCAGGGTCCCCGGACCGGGCCCACAGGCAGAGCCCCAGGCGGGTCCCCGGGCATGGACCCCAAGCAGAGCCCACGGGCACAGACCCGGGAAAGGGCCCCCGGGCAGGGCCTGGGCAGAGCCCCCAGTCAGAGCCCCTGACAGGGCCCACGGGCAGAGCCATGGGCAGAGCCCACGGGTAGGGTCCCCGGTCAGGGCCCACAGGCTGGGCCCCTGGGGCATGGACCCCAAGCAGAGCCCACGGGCACTGACCTGGGAAAGGGCCCCCGGGCAGGGCCTGGGCAGAGCCCACAGGCTGGGTCCCCGGGCAGAGCCCCCGGGCTGGGCCTGGCGCTGCGGGCCCCCCGGCCCTCACCTTCCAGCGCCTCACCCGGGGAAGAGCCCCCAGGCGGGTCCCCGGGCAGAGCCCTGGGCAGAGCCCCCAGGCGGGTCCCCGGGCAGAGCCCCCGGGCTGGGCCCGGCGCTGCGGGCCCCCCGGCCCTCACCTTCCAGCGCCTCACCCGGGGAAGAGCCCCCAGGCGGGTCCCCGGGCAGAGCCCTGGGCAGAGCCCCCAGGCGGGTCCCCGGGCAGAGCCCCCGGGCTGGGCCCGGCGCTGCGGGCCCCCCGGCCCTCACCTTCCAGCGCCTCGAAGGTGATGAGGGCGCAGGCCCGGGGGCCGGGCAGCACCTGGACATCGGCGATCTCCCCGCCGCCGTTGCGGGAGCGCAGGAAGTGGATGGTCAGCTTGTCGGCCACCCGGTCGGGGGGCAGGTCGGCGGGGAGCCCCCCCACCCGCACCGTGCGGCCCGCCATGCTGCGCCCGGAGCCCCGGCAGCAGCGCCCCCCGCCCCGCGGGGCTGCGTCCCCTCGCCGCGCCGGGCCCTCACCCGCCCCCCCCGGCCCCGGCCCGGCCGCGCTACTTGCGGCCCAGCTCCGGCCCCGCCGCCGCCGCCGGGAAACGAAAGCGAAAGCGGGGCCGCCCCGCCTCGGCCGGCACCGCCCCCGGTGCACACAGGGCCCGAGAAGGGCCCAGCCTGGCCCCCGGCTCTTGCACGCAGGGCCCCGGCGCCGGCTTTGGCCCCGGCCCCGGCCTCATCGCCAGCCCTGTCCTCGGCCTCAGCCCGATCCTCATCCTCATCCCCGGTCCTGGCCCCATCCTCAGCCTCGTCCCCGTCCCCATCCCCGTCCTCGTCCCCAGCCCCATCCTCCTCCCTATCGCTGGCCCTGTCCCCATCCCCATCCTCATCCCCAGCCCCATCCTCATCCCTGTCCCTGTCCTCATTCCCGTCCCCATCCTCATCCTCAAACCTATCCCTGTCGTCCCCATCCTCATCCTCAAACCTATCCCTGTCCTCATCCTTATCCCCGTCCCTGTCCTCATTCCTGTCCCCATCCTCATCCTCATCCCTATCCCCGGCCCTGTCCCCACCCTCATCCCCGGCCTCATCCTTGTCCCTGTCCCCACCCTCATCCCTGTCCCCATCCCCAGCACCGTCCTCATCTCCAGCCCTGTCCACATCCCCATCCCTGTCCTTGTCCCCCCATCCCTGTCCTTGTCCCTTTCCTCCTCCCCGTCCCTGTCCCCAGCAGGACAGACACACTGCTCCCTGCAGATGCTTTAATCCCTGTGGTGCCCAGGGGCTGGCAGCCAGGCAGGGCTCTGCTGCGTGGGGCTGGGGGCGCTGGCCAGGGTCAGCCCGCATCTTCCGTGAAAACGGCCACCGCCTGTTGTCCCGCCGGCACGTAGGCAAGGGCATCCACCTCTCCCCCGCCGCGGCTGGCCTTCTGGAAGTGGATCTCCAGGCTGTCCCTCATGAGCTCCTCACCCAGCACGTCTGGGATGCTCGAGAGCAGGACGGTCCTGGGGCAGCGGGACGGCTGGAGCTGGGCAGAGCCAGGCTGAGCTGCAACAGCCCTGTGCTGCACGGGGCAGCAGGAGGGCCACAGGGAAGGGACCCCTCGGGGCTGCCCGCAGGAGCCGCGCCTCGGGCTGGTGGCAGTGCGGGCAGTGGGTCTTCAAGACCCCCCACCAGTGCTGCCGTGCCCTGGGCTGCCAGGTGCTGCTTGGCACCGGGGTTCCTGCTGTTACCTGCAGGTTGGTGATGTCTCCACTCATGCACGGTGATATTTTAAGCTTGTACTCTCTCCTCCCAATAAGCACCTGC